>NW_027508832.1:137500-266765 GCF_051911475.1 Siphateles boraxobius | reverse complement strand
AACCCTAACCCTAACCTAACCTAACCTAACCCTAACCTAATCTAACCTAACCTAACCTAACCTAACCCTAACCCTAACCCTAACTCTAACCCTAACCCTAACCCTAACCCTAACCCTAACCCTAACCTAACCCTAACCCTAACCCTAACCCTAACCTAACCCTAACCCTAACCCTAACCCTAACCCTAACCCTAACCTAACCCTAACCCTAACCCTAACCCTAACCCTACTCTAACCCTAACCTAACCCTAACCTAACCCTAACCTAACCTAACCCTAACCCTAACCCTAACCCTAACCCTAACCCTAACCCTAACCCTAACCCTAACCCTAACCTAACCCTAACCCTAACCTAACCTAACCCTAACCCTAACCCTAACCTAACCCTAACTCTAACCCTAACCCTAACCCTAACCCTAACCCTAACCCTAACCTAACCCTGACTCTACCCCTGGGACTCTACCCCTGGGACTCTACCCCTGGGACTCTACCCCTGGGACTCTACCCCTGGGACTCTACCCCTGGGACTCTACCCCTGGGACTCTACCCCTGGGACTCTACCCCTGGGACTCTACCCCTGGGACTCTACCCCTGGGACTCTACCCCTGGGACTCTACCCCTGGGACTCTACCCCTGGGACTCTACCCCTGGGACTCTACCCCTGGGACTCTACCCCTGGGACTCTACCCCTGGGACTCTACCCCTGGGACTCTACCCCTGGGACTCTACCCCTGGGACTCTACCCCTGGGACTCTACCCCTGGGACTCTACCCCTGGGACTCTACCCCTGGGACTCTACCCCTGGGACTCTACCCCTGGGACTCTACCCCTGGGACTCTACCCCTGGGACTCTACCCCTGGGACTCTACCCCTGGGACTCTACCCCTGGGACTCTACCCCTGGGACTCTACCCCTGGGACTCTACCCCTGGGACTCTACCCCTGGGACTCTACCCCTGGGACTCTACCCCTGGGACTCTACCCCTGGGACTCTACCCCTGGGACTCTACCCCTGGGACTCTACCCCTGGGACTCTACCCCTGGGACTCTACCCCTGGGACTCTACCCCTGGGACTCTACCCCTGGGACTCTACCCCTGGGACTCTACCCCTGGGACTCTACCCCTGGGACTCTACCCCTGGGACTCTACCCCTGGGACTCTACCCCTGGGACTCTACCCCTGGGACTCTACCCCTGGGACTCTACCCCTGGGACTCTACCCCTGGGACTCTACCCCTGGGACTCTACCCCTGGGACTCTACCCCTGGGACTCTACCCCTGGGACTCTACCCCTGGGACTCTACCCCTGGGACTCTACCCCTGGGACTCTACCCCTGGGACTCTACCCCTGGGACTCTACCCCTGGGACTCTACCCCTGGGACTCTACCCCTGGGACTCTACCCCTGGGACTCTACCCCTGGGACTCTACCCCTGGGACTCTACCCCTGGGACTCTACCCCTGGGACTCTACCCCTGGGACTCTACCCCTGGGACTCTACCCCTGGGACTCTACCCCTGGGACTCTACCCCTGGGACTCTACCCCTGGGACTCTACCCCTGGGACTCTACCCCTGGGACTCTACCCCTGGGACTCTACCCCTGGGACTCTACCCCTGGGACTCTACCCCTGGGACTCTACCCCTGGGACTCTACCCCTGGGACTCTACCCCTGGGACTCTACCCCTGGGACTCTACCCCTGGGACTCTACCCCTGGGACTCTACCCCTGGGACTCTACCCCTGGGACTCTACCCCTGGGACTCTACCCCTGGGACTCTACCCCTGGGACTCTACCCCTGGGACTCTACCCCTGGGACTCTACCCCTGGGACTCTACCCCTGGGACTCTACCCCTGGGACTCTACCCCTGGGACTCTACCCCTGGGACTCTACCCCTGGGACTCTACCCCTGGGACTCTACCCCTGGGACTCTACCCCTGGGACTCTACCCCTGGGACTCTACCCCTGGGACTCTACCCCTGGGACTCTACCCCTGGGACTCTACCCCTGGGACTCTACCCCTGGGACTCTACCCCTGGGACTCTACCCCTGGGACTCTACCCCTGGGACTCTACCCCTGGGACTCTACCCCTGGGACTCTACCCCTGGGACTCTACCCCTGGGACTCTACCCCTGGGACTCTACCCCTGGGACTCTACCCCTGGGACTCTACCCCTGGGACTCTACCCCTGGGACTCTACCCCTGGGACTCTACCCCTGGGACTCTACCCCTGGGACTCTACCCCTGGGACTCTACCCCTGGGACTCTACCCCTGGGACTCTACCCCTGGGACTCTACCCCTGGGACTCTACCCCTGGGACTCTACCCCTGGGACTCTACCCCTGGGACTCTACCCCTGGGACTCTACCCCTGGGACTCTACCCCTGGGACTCTACCCCTGGGACTCTACCCCTGGGACTCTACCCCTGGGACTCTACCCCTGGGACTCTACCCCTGGGACTCTACCCCTGGGACTCTACCCCTGGGACTCTACCCCTGGGACTCTACCCCTGGGACTCTACCCCTGGGACTCTACCCCTGGGACTCTACCCCTGGGACTCTACCCCTGGGACTCTACCCCTGGGACTCTACCCCTGGGACTCTACCCCTGGGACTCTACCCCTGGGACTCTACCCCTGGGACTCTACCCCTGGGACTCTACCCCTGGGACTCTACCCCTGGGACTCTACCCCTGGGACTCTACCCCTGGGACTCTAATTATAAAAAAAATTATATTCTTCTCAAAACAAATCATTAAACAGTTTTACATTAAAATGAATATACATTAAAAAAAAGTCACCAACATAAACACAACAAATTCAAATCTATGCAAAAGGCACAAAAAAGGAGCATGAAGTTACAAGTACACAAACAGGAATACAAAACTATAAAAAAAAGTTGAAAGTGATGTAACTAAAGAGGCAAAAGAGGATGAGTGGCAGATCGAAGATCTGGAGCTGGAGAGAAGCGTGACCAAGGTGGGTGCTGACAGAGGAATCTACCACAAAGGAGCTAACAAGGAACAGTAATGTAGAACATGGCAAAAAGCCCCAGTAGGATCACCAGGATATAACAAGAAACAAGTTAAGGTTTAAAATATAAAAGAAAAGCATAATTTTTAACAGCAAAATACCATCAATGCAAATAAACAATCAGACGACAAAAACAGTCATAATAAAAAGTGAGTATTAAGAGGGGAAGGGACAAAGAAACAAGGCATAAATTGTACAAGTGGCCAAGCCATAAATACAAAAACTGGATGGAAAGACATCAGACAAGACTTTCTAAAAGAGCCAGAGGGGACTGACCAATGCAGGAAAATGGGAACAAAAAACCCAAAACAGAATATGAACCTGACAAGAATTTTAAAATCATTTTGAAAAAAAGAACATGGAAACAGAAATATGGACCATAACCAAAGTACAAAAAAACTTTAAAATGAAAGAATAAACAAAGTGTAAATACAAGACAAGTAAGTTCGCAACGTCAGTATAAAGCTTTAAAATATAAGGGGGAAAGTGGCATAAAAGACAGACAGACAATATGAGAAACATGTGAAAAGCATATAAAAGACAAATGGCATTAAAAAAACATTAAAAGCATGAAAAATTAACACCTAAATATACCATAAATGCAAAGACACAGACAAAAAGGTTAATCAAATAAAAATTCAAAAGAGGAATAAAAAAGGGACAAAGACAAACTAGATCTTAAAATGGAACAAGGGGCAAAGCCATAAATACAAAAAGCTAATTAATACAAATATTTATTTATTTTAAACACTTTGTCTTTATGAGGGGGAGGCGCCCTTATATATTTGAGCGTAAGCGACTTTGATATGCGCATGCAGTTTTAGACTGGTGTGGGCTTTCTTCATGCGGGTGTTGGCTTTCTTGGGCCATTTTGATGTTAATTTTCGGTGAGCGGCCAGTTTTGCGATGGACTGTGCACAACCTTAATTGTCTTCAGACAATTTATGGATTTATGTTTTTCCCCTTTCCAGCCTGTTCCTTGTACTCTGGACATGAACATTAGAATGGTCTGTGTAAGTGCTTACTTGTGTTGAGGGTGCCTGCTGATCGAGAGTATTCGATAAAGTACTGAAGAATAAAAACAAAATCCCTGTTAATGGACACAAAATAAAAATCATAATACAAAAAGGCACAAAAGTGCCCAAATACAAATAAAGGTATAAAAGACAGTATCAAAAATATAACTTAAAAAAAATTCTGTTTGTTCTTGAAGTAATAAAGGAAAGTTACATAAAGGCCAAAAAAAATTTAAAAAGTTGACAACCATAAACTTAAACAAATTGTGCATTGAAGAGGACACAAGGACATACATACAAAATGATGCAAAGGAGCACAAAGGATAAAATAAAGTGGCATAAAGCCACTTTGTCCTATTTGTTTGAATCAATTTTAGTTGTATAGTGCTTCTCAAAATGGTTTCAAAGGCATAAATACAAGTAATTAAAGGGGAAAGGGAACAAATGTATGGAAGTATTAAAGGTGAAAGGGAACAGATGTATGGAAGTATTACAAGATTAAATAAATGCAAACAATGCAGATTTGTACAAAAAAATGCTAACAGGCAACTTTACAAATTACAATCCACATTCACACATAGTACATACCGACATTAACAAGTACATACCGACATTAACAAGTACATATCGACATTAACAAGAACAAACTTCAAGACTGATTTTTTTAAACAAATTGTTAACATTGACATTCAATTAATGCATCAATAACCACCTCTTGTTAAATACACCTGTTAGTATTACAACCCCATTTCCAGAAACGCTGGGACATTTTGTAAAATGCAATAAAATCAAGAATCTGGGATTTGTTAGTTCTCTTGAACATTTTTTTTATTTTAACTAACAAAAGTTACAAAAAGTTTTCCAATTTTTTCAGTGGCCAACATAATTTTTGTATATTAAATAATAAAATAAATTGATGGTTGCAACACAATCGTTACGGTAACTTCTATTATCACTGTAAAGCTGCTTTGAAACAATCCATACTGTTAAAAATGCTTTATAAATAAAGGTGACTTGACTAGTAGTATACCTTACATTGTTTGATTAGAAGCTGCATTGAAGGACAACAAATTTCTCCACCATAAAAGCTGTATGACAACATTGCTCAAACCATTAAAGAAACAGTTTGCACAAATACCGTTAAACCATTGACCACCAAGTTCTCCACACTTCCAGAAGTGTGACTACAAAAGCAGAAATTAGAGTACTGATACATATAAAAAAACAGTCAGAGAAAGAAAAACCAAAGCGCATAAAAGGGCATTAAAGCTTGGGAGCATGAATGGACAAAAGAACAGGTCAAAACAAGTCAATTTATGCAAACAAGCTGTAATGCCCGATCCTGTTTTTACTGTAAAACTGTTTTATTCAAGTACTATACAGGTCCTTCTCAAAAAAATTAGCATATTGTGATAAAGTTCATTATTTTCCATAATGTAATGATAAAAATTAAACTTTCATATATTTTAGATTCATTGCACACCAACTGAAATATTTCAGGTCTTTTATTGTTTTAATACTGATGATTTTGGCACACAGCTCATGAAAACCCCAAAAAAAAAAAATCTCAAAAAATTAGCATATCATGAAAAGGGTCTCTAAACGAGCTATTAACCTAATCACCTGAATCAACTAATTAACTCTAAACACCTGCAAAAGATTCCTGAGGCTTTTAAAAACTCCCAGCCTGTTTCATTACTCAAAACCGCAATCATGGGTAAGACTGCGGACCTGACTGCTGTCCAGGTGCCATCATTGGCACCCTCAAGCAAGAGGGTAAGACACAGAAAGAAATTTCTGAACAAATAGGCTGTTCCTAGAGTACCGTATCAAGGCACCTCAGTGCGAAGTCTGTGGGAAGGAAAAAGTGTGGCAAAAAACGCTGCACAACGAGAAGAGGTGACCGGACACTGAGGAAGATTGTGGAGAAGGAGCGATTCCAGACCTTGGGGGACCTGCGGAAGCAGTGGACTGAGTCTGGAGTAGAAACATCCAGAGCCACCGTGCACAGGCGTGTGCAGGAAATGGGCTACAGGTGCCGCATTCCCCAGGTCAAGCCACTTTTGAACCAGAAACAGCGGCAGAAGCGCCTGACCTGGGCTACAGAGAAGCAGCACTGGACTGTTGCTCAGTAATCCAAAGTACTTTTTTCGGATGAAAGCAAATTTTGCATGTCATTCGGAAATCAAGGTGCCAGAGTCTGGAGAAAGACTGGGGAGAAGGAAATGCCAAAATGCCTGAAGTCCAGTGTCAAGTACCCACAGTCAGTGATGGTCTGGGGTGCCATGTCAGCTGCTGGTGTTGGTCGACTGTGTTTTATCAAGGGCAGGGTCAATGCAGCTAGCTATCAGGAGATTTTGGGAGCACTTCATGCTTCCATCTGCTGAAAAGCTTTATGGAGATTAAGATTTCATTTTTCAGCACGACCTGGCACCTGCTCACAGTGCCAAACCCACTGGTAAATGGTTTACTGACCATGGTATTACTGTGCTCAATTGGCCTGGCAACTCTCCTGACCTAAACCCCATAGAGAATCTGTGGGATATTCTGAAGAGAAAGTTGAGAGACGCAAGACCCAACACTCTGGATGAGCTTAAGGCCGCTATCGAAGCATCCTGGGCCTCCATAACACCTCAGCAGTGCCACAGGCTGATTGCCTCTATGCCACGCCGCATTGAGGCAGTCATTTCTGCAAAAGAATTCCCGACCAAGTATTGAGTGCATAACTGAACATAATTATTTGAAGGTTGACTATTTTTTGTATTAAAAATCCTTATTTTATTGGTCAGATGAAATATGCAAATTTTTTGAGATAGGAATTTTGGATTTTCATGAGCTGTATGCCAAAATCATCAGTATTAAAACAATAAAAGACCTGAATATTTCAGTTGGTGTGCAATGCATCTAAAATATAGGAAAGTTTAATTTTTATCATTACATTATGGAAAATAATGAACTTTATCATAATATGCTAATTTTTTGAGAAGGACCTGTATACACTGACTTTTTTTAAGCGTTTGTCCCTGTATACATTACTTAAAGGTGCACGGTTTACATTTTAGCAGCAACTAGTGGTGAGGTTGCGAATTGCAAACAACAGAAGTTATGGTGGCCGAAAGGAGAAGTCGTCGTCATCTGAGACAGCAGAGAGTAGCCAATAAGGTGTCTTTACAAAGATAAAGAAATAATATTTATTACATAAAACAATATTTTATTGCTACTTGTTATCATTGTCAGTGTTTTATTCACAGACTTTAGCTAGCTTCTTTGCTAGAAGAACAGAATGACAAAACGCGCTCTATAGAGCAGTTTGCACGTTTAGGGCTACTGAAGAAACGTATAAATGGAAATAAATTAAAGTAAATACAAAAGGAACATATGGGCACAGAAGAATAAAAAAGGGGACAGGGACAAATGGAAAGGGTCAGTTGCATAATAGCCAAAACGCAGAAATAAAAAAATAGCGCATAAATACAATGAACAAGAAAGGCATAAGGGACACAAATCATGCAGACATGTTTAGCAGCATATTACTGAAGAAAAAAAATCTAAGTGTTCCTGAATACAAAAGGGTATAAAAAGGCATTATACAAAAAAGGCACAAAAGTGGCATAATACAAAACATGCAAAAAAGGTATAAAGACATGCATCCAAACCCTAACTTACAGAACAAACATAAATTAATAAAAAAATAATAATAAAAAAGGAAGAGGATATAAAGGCCAAAAAAAAGTTCACAAGCTTTTAAACAATATTGAAGAGGGCACAAGGGCATAAATAGAAAATTGTGCAAATGAGCAGACTAAAATAAAGTGGCAAAAAGCCACTGTAAAACCATTTTGAGAAGCACTATACAACTGAAATTGGTTCAAACTAATGGACCAAAGGCATAAAGATAAGGAGTTTAAAGGGGAAAATGAACGAGATATGGAAGTATTACAAGATTTAAAAAATCCAAAGAATGCAGAGGAGTACAAGAAAATGCTGACAGACAGACTTACAATCACAATTCACATTGACAGACATCAACCAGAACAAACTTCAAGACTGATTTTAAGAAGAAAAAAAAAAGACTGTTAACATTGAAATTCAATTAATACATCAATAGTTAACCACCCCTAAAACTTGAACAGCCACATTGTTAAATACACCACTGTTTGTATAAGTAAAAGCATTAATTCAAGAGAATTATTATACAGAAGAGCATTTCCAAGAATAAGCGGCAAGCATACCTGCTCTCAAACCCCTCCCAGGTTTGATGAAGTTGGTAGAGGGAGGTGGTGTCACTTTGTTCAAATCCAGGTGTCAGTTTTACCCAGTCGTCATACTTGGCTTGTCTTGGGATTGACCAAATAAGTTTTGGGACTTTGGAACCATCAGACACCAGTAAAACAATGAGGGGTGAGATACAAAGTGTAGGTTAACAAGATATTAAAAGTAGACAGGTGCGCAAAAAAAACCTCAGGTGCTTGATCTGCATCCTTGCTCAGACTGCCTCCACACTCACAGAGTGATCAGAGGACCAAACCCTTCTTATGAGTTATGAATGAGTGATCACATAGGACAGTCCTTCACTTTAAACTAAAACAAAAAGCACAGCACTTTAAAGAGAAAAGTTACACCAGATCAACACACACCTATGATCCAATGCTTTATTGCAGCGTCCAAAACAGGCGATTATAGACAACACACAATGAGCAATCCAAGTATAATGCTTCAGTTCTTGGGTATGCAGTTGAAGATAGAGGGGATGACCTCAAATGGTAAGCACACACACACCACACACACACCACACACACCACACACACCACACACACACACCACACACACCACACACACACCACACACACACACACACCACACACACACCACACACACCCGCCCACCTTTTGGTTGCCGTGAGAGTGAATGAAACAGTCTTACAGGGATTTTGGAAACGTTGGAGGTAGAGAACAGATGAGAGAACTAGGATACAGGATCATGGAGAAATCTCAGAGGATAAATAATTCAGGTAAGTAGAACAGTGCGTAATCCACAGTCTTAGATTAGACAAAGTGTGTGACTGAGGTGTGTTTAAATACTGTGGTGATGAGTGTGCTGATCAGGTGCAGGTGAGGATGATGACTGAGTAAGTGCAGGTGATGAGCAGGAGGAATTCTGGGAATTGTAGTTTTGAGTGATATGTAAACTTGTAAACTTGCCTTGATATGGCTGGACCAGGGGTGCTTCTCAATTCTTATTTTTGCATCCTCGTTTCCTTTCCTCGCTTCCTTTCCTCGCTTCCTTTCCTCGGGTCTCAGCTCCACCCCCTGTAGGATGCGAGGGAAGGACGCAAGGAAAGAAAATGAGGACGGAGGAATGGAATGAAAGCTTTTTTTATACATTGGAATACTTGATCACTCGAGCGTCACTCCACAGCGTCATCGGCAGCGCTCAAAGGATCTGCCCTTATGTTGGTGAAGTTTGGTTATTTAAGAAATTCATTATAAATAATAATAAAGCAAGATACCCTGTTGAAATATGTGAGATGTGTGGTTTATATAAACTGCAAAGGCAAAGTATAAATTAAAATGATTGTGACCGATGTGAAGGGGGAGGAGAATTTATACGTGTGTCACGTTTAGTCAATAAAACACTTTCGCATAGGATACGCCTGTGTATCCTCGCTCATGACTCCTCTGGAAGCTCCTCACTCCTCGATCCTCGACTCCTCGCGGTGCAATTAGAGAATTGAGATGTCCTTCAAGATGGCTGTGCTTGATTGGTTTCCAGGTCATAGGATGGAGGACAGAGGAGGCGAGGAGGGACATTGAGAAGCACTCCATGGCTGCGTTCTAAACTGCATACTCACTGAGTAAATACTAAATTTCAATAAGTACTTAACGAACGCTAAAAAAGTAGGTACTTTATAGCCTGATCACGTTAAATATAAATGCGATCTGGACATCTGCCATGTTGACGTTATCCCAAGTGCAACAACTTTACTTTATCAATTTTAATTCACCTATCTGTAAATATCTTGATATTGATGAAGCGTACTCATTTTGTGGTCTTGTTGAAAAATCAAGTGCCCATTTATTTTGTGATTTTAGTATAACCAATACATTTAGGGTTGAAGTTCTTATATTTTTAAGTGGTAATTTTGACTTTATAAGGGAAGATTCAATGTCCAGCCATGTTGGGGGGGGCTTCAGAAGAAAAATAGTATAAAGTAGAACGCAATTGTGCTGCCCAATAATACCACTGTAAATTTATAAATTGAATACCAATATAACAATGACAGACGAACACGCGCTCGTTTATTATTCCAGATGAAATCAGTGAATAGTTTCCGATGTGACGTAAAAAAGGAGGATGGAGGACACAGAGGAATATTTTGAAAGAGGTACAATATTTTTGGTAATATACATTTTTATTGCGTTAATACGTCCAATTAACGATAAAGGTAGAGTTCTCCATCTGTTTATGAATTTGGAGATGTCATTTAAAAGGGGTTGGTAATTTACTGAAGATATATTATCTATATTAGCTGTGATTTTAATTCCTAAATACGTGAAGGAGTCTACTACATTAAAATGAGCAAGAGCTGAGAGTTGACTATCATCCTTATTCAATAAAAGAATACAAGATTTAGATTGATTGACTTTATAGCCAGAGAAGTTACCAAAAGTTGAAAGAAGTTTTATTAGGGAAGGTATGGAGTGAGCCAAATCTGTTAGGTATAATATGACATCGTCTGCGTATAAAGAAATTCTTATATCTGTGGTGTTTTATCTGATGCCCTGTATGTTACCATGAGACCTTACTGCTATGGCAAGTGGCTCGATTGCTAATACAAAAAGAAGAGGTAATCATGACTGAACGCTAGCACAGCTGAACAAACAGTGAGCACAGCGGTCAACGTAGTGTCGAAGTTACCGCCTCGAAAGGGAACGTCTCCGGTTACTATCGTAACCACGGTTCCCTGAGAGGCGGGAACGAGAAATTACGTTGACCGCCGTGCTCGCTGTTTGTTCAGCTGTGCTAGCGTTCAGTCATGATTCTGACGTAATTGTCGCGCCCATGTATTTTATACTGCCCACGGTCTGTCAGTATTTGCATGCTTCGCGTCAATTGGCCAGCTGTCTCCGGCTGGCGTTAGCCCATAAGATGTTAGCAAAAGTGGAGAAGGCGTTTTTTGCAATCTCCGGTCCTGTGGCTCCACATAAGTATGGTCCTCCATTATAAATAACCATGAGTGCAGCCTTTTAAACTTGCCAGGGCAGTGACGAGCGTCTCTCGAATCTTCTTGTCCGGTTCGGCTGCTTTCAATCACATGACGCTGGCTCTGAACGGAAACGAGTTTGTTGAAACGTGTTGGCCTAGTATTTTTTGTCCCTCTCTGCTATTATAGTTCTATAATTAGTTATAGTTCTACTATTATTTCAAGATGGCGGAACGACATGAAAGCCTCTGTGGACCTACCCGTCCCATGTATATAAAAATTATAAATTCTTCGTTTACGAGGATAAGTCAGATTATTGGCAGAGGTATTTGTACACCATTGAGGATATATTTATGAATAAAAATATTGATTTTAGATAAAGTTTTTGTCCCTCATCAGTGAAATACCAAATTTGTTTAACATAGCTTAATCTCACAAATATTTACAATTGTGAAAATTAAGATATTTTTCTTTGATTTTGTTCTCATTTTTCTAAAACGGACTGTTTTGAAACTGTTTACCACGGGTTCATTCTTAACAGCAGCATTCTTATTGTAATGCTGGGTGTGATTGTAATGTTTGTGTGGTGTTTTCTTTACACTTCCCCCTGGATATCTGTTTCCTATATGTAATGTTAGTGAACTCTAGGTCTTCTCGTCTTCTTTTGTCATATACGACAGTATTCACATGAATTTGCTTGATTTATTAACTTTGGATGCTGGGTATTATATCCATATCTGTGTTACACAACATCTTTTCAACAATAGACAAGCAGTTTAAGTTGAGTTTAAGCATTGGTAAGTGTCAAACGGTATCAAAGGCCAATGTGTTACAGCAAAACCAATGATATTATAATGTATCGAGTTTTTGCATTTGGTTTTGTGCTACTCAAAATTATCTCAGTTTCTTGCTAGAGGTTTTTGTTTTTGTTTAACCGTGATCCAATTTTAACACCTTAAAGACTCTCGCAGACATAATATGTTTATTCAGAATTTAGATTACTGTTTCAAAGTCGACGTGTAGGCTTATATACAATCGGTACATTAGAATTTAATAAACGCTTCAGAGACTGACCTTTAACATTTTAATATTTGATAAAGTTAACTTAAATTGGATAGATAGCATGGAATTTCTTTAACTCTTTCTAAATGCATGTTATGGATCTATTGCGAACAATTCACCCGTGCATATGTTTCGACCTTGTAACATTTAATCAAAATTTTGTAGGAAAATCAAAAATATATGTTGGATTTACTTTTATGTCAACAGGTTCTACGTAACTGGGTTATGTCAGGGTGCAGTGCGGGTTGAAGAAGGACGCAAAGTCAGAAGGCTCCAATACAAACAGTTTGGAACAGGTGGACAATGAGGGAGTGAGTTCAGGTGAGGAGACAAGGAGGATACTGGGAAGTGTAGTGAAGACGAAGACAGACTGGTGCAGACGAGGACTGAGACATAACGCCCCCCTTCAAAAAGGCGCGACCTCGCGCCGTAGAACATCAACAAGGGTGGGGGGGATGGCGCCCTGAAGGCTGACCAGGGCGTGGCTTAAGAGGGGCAGGAAGCCTCCAGGGCGGAGCAGGATGAGCAGGCGGCCGTGGCGGAGCTGGACGAGCAGGCAGCCGTGGCAGAGCGGGACGTGCAGGCGGCCAGGGTGGAGCGGGACGTGCAGGCGGCCAGGGCGGAACGGGACGTGCAGGCGGCCAGGGCGGAACGGGACGTGCAGGCGGCCAGGGCGGAGCAGGACGCGCAGGCGGCCAGGGCAGAGCAGGACGCGCAGGCGGCCAGGGCGGAGCAGGACGTACAGGCCGGCAGGGCGGAGCCGGACGTGCAGGCCGGCAGGGTGGAGCCGGACGTGCAGGCGGCCAGGGCGGAGCCGGATGTGCAGGCGGCCAGGGCGGTGAAGACCCCTCGGGCGGCCGTGGCGGTGAAGACCCCTCGGGTGGCCGTGGCGGTGAAGATCCCTCGGGTGGCCGTGGCGGTGAAGACCCCTCGGTGGCCGTGGCGGTGAAGACCCCTCGGGTGGCCGTGGCAGTATAGACCCTTCGGGTGGCCGTGGCAGTGAAGACCCTTCGGGTGGCCGTGGCAGGGAAGACCCTTCGGGGGGCCGTGGCAGTGAAGACCCTTCGGGTGGCCGTGGAAGTGAAGACCCTTCGGGTGGTCGTGGCAGTGAAGAAGGCTCTGGACTGGACGGGATCAGAGGTGAAGAAGGCTCTGGGCTGGGCTGGACCAGCGGTGAAGAAGGCTCTGGACTGGACGGGACCAGCGGTGAAGAAGGCTCTGGGCTGGACATGACCAGCGGTGAAGAACGCTCTGGGCTGGACGGGACCAGCGGTGAAGAAGGTTCTGGGCTGGACGGGACCAGCGGTGAAGAAGGCTCTGGGCTGGACGGGACCAGCGGTGAAGAAGGCTCTGGGCTGGACGGGACGGGACCAGCGGTGAAGGCTCTGTGCTGGACGGGACCAGCGGTGAAGGCTCTATGCTGGACGGGACCAGCGGTGAAGGCTCCGTGCTGGACGGGACCAGCGGTGAGGGCTCTGTGATGGACGGGACCAGCGGTGAAGGCTCTGTAAAAAAAGTCAATTAAGTCTAACTCCATCGGATCCCGGACGAGGACCAGCGGTGAAGACTCTGGACTGGACGGCACCAATGGTGAAGGCTCTGTAAAAAAGTCCATTAGCTCTAACTCCATTGGATCCAGGTACGAGGACCAGCGGTGAAGACTCTGGACTGGACGGCACCAGCGGTGAAGGCTTGGGGCTGGGAGGTAGTGTTCCAGACACCGGAGAACGGTTTCCCTCCAGTTCAGACCGGTGGTGTCTGGGAGGTCGATCCGGTGGTGAAAGGTGGCCCCGATCTGGAACAGGGTACACAACCTCTCGTCGTCGAGGGTGCTGTGGATGGCAATGCGGATGAAACCCTCGACGAACGAGAGGAAGTGGTGGCATCTCTTCGCCAAGACGATTATTCTGACCCCATTGTCCATCTTGGGGCGGTCGGTTGTTCTGTCAGGGTGCAGTGCGGGTTGAAGAAGGACGCAAAGTCAGAAGGCTCCAATACAAACAGTTTACTCCAAAAACTCTTACCGGTACAGACAGGCAGGATAACGAGCAGGATAACTGGCACAAAACACATCTAAATAAGACTAACAACCGACAAGCACTAACTGAACAGAAGGCAACTAAATACAAGTACAAATGAACACTAACGAGGTGAAGCAGGTGACACAGATGATGTCACTGTGACATCACATGTCACTTTCACTGTGGAAGCAGGGGAGTCATTCAGGTTCCTGGGCACTATCATCTCTCAGGACCTGAAGTGGGATAATCACATTGACTCTGTTGTGAAAAAAGCCCAGCAGAGACTGTACTTCCTTCGCCAACTGAGGAAGTTCAACCTGCCACAGGAGCTGCTGATTCAGTTTTACTCAGCCGTCATTGAGTCTGTTTTATGCACGTCCATCACTGTCTGGTTTGGTTCAGCTACGAAATCAGACATCAGGAGACTACAACGGACAATCCGGACTGCGGAGAGGATCATTGGTGCCCCCCTGCCAAACCTCAAGGAGCTGTACTCTTCCAGAGTGAGGAAGAGAGCAGGCAAAATCATCACAGACTCCACTCACCTTGGACACCACCTGTTTGAACTGTTACCGTCAAGACGGCGACTCAGATCACTGGCCACAAGAACATCTCGGCACAGGAACAGTTTCTTCCCACAGGCCATTTCCCTCCTGAACAGTTAACACACCTCCCAAGGCATATGCCTTTAAGTGCAATACTCCCACTGTTTAGTGCAATATCCTACAACTCAGGTGATACTTTATTTATTTATAATATTCAAAACACTGTAAATATGTTCATAATCTGTAAATCTGAAAATGTCTATTCTGACTAAACCCAACTGTGATACTTTTATTCTCATATATTTATATTTTTGTTTTTTATTCTTATAATTTGTAGTATTATGTTTCTTGTTGTATTTGTATTTGTATATGTCCACTGGAAGCCTCAGTACCAAAACAAATTCCTTGTGTGTGCAAGCACACTTGGCAATAAAGCTCTTTCTGATTCTGATTCTGATTCTGATGATGATGATGATGATGATGACGAGGAACAGGTGGATAATGAGGGAGTGAGTTCAGGTGAGGAGACAAGGAGGATACTGGAAAGTGTAGTGAAGACGAAGACAGACTGGTGCAGACGAGGACTGTGACAGGTTGTCACATTTAATTAACATTGTTTATTACATAAGATTAATTCAATGCCATTTAGTTGAATCAGGTTAACATTCTTAATTGTCCAAAACTATTAAACTCTATCCTAAAATTTAATATCAAACAAAAATGTAAACAAAGAATCCATTTGTTTAATTGATTTATTTATTTAGTGATAGTGTTCAACAATATTTACATACTTTACAAATGTTATCTAATAATATATATATTTATATATATACACACTTGGTGACATCATCATACGCAGGCATGGACTTCAATTTCATTGCTATGCTGATGACATACAAATTTATCTTACCACCAGCTCTGACAGGCCAAAACATATCTATTTAACAAGTATTTTGGATAATGTGACTGTGTCCTTATGTGATTGTGATGTGTGTGCAGGTGTGTAAATGTATTGTAGTGTACAATGAGAAAGTGACCTTGAGCTATGGAAAGGGGATATATAAATAAAACTTCTATATAAACTCCCTCCAAATTATTGAAAAAAATATAGAAACAAAACCACAAATTTTTCACAAAATATTTATTTATATACATATATATATTTTTTAAATAAATCACTCCAGCAGGATCTGAAATTTAAATTGAAACAAACACAAATTAATCATTTGCACAATAGAAGATGAATCACAACACAGGACGAGCTGAAACTGAACAACACACACACACACATTTTCTGAGTGAGCATATAAGAGTCTGCTGAATCAAAGAGCTCATAGAAAAGCCTAATGAAATGAATATACTGCACGCATGCAGCAGATTTCAGCATTTACACAGACAGAGAAAAGCTTTAGCGGAGACTGATCAGTGTGTGTGTGTGTGTGTGTGTGTGGTTGAGGGCGTGTACTTGGGCGGGCGGCCTCTCCGGCCTCTCCTCCCTCTCTGCTTCACCCAGCAGGACGGCCACCGCTGCTTGGGCTGCCGCCTCTCTGGCCTGCCGCTTTGACGAGCCGCTCATGAGGGGGAAGAAGCCCCAAACGCACTTGGTAGTGGAACCTGAGAGACAGAGAGACCGTGAGAAGAGAGACTGACAGGCGTATTGACACGTGATCATGACAGTGAGGACACACTAGCCGCGTTTCCACTGCCGGGCCAGGGCTAACAGCGAGCCGAGCCGGGCCAGTAGCCCTGCAGTGCTGCCCTGAACCCGCCCTTGACACGCCTTCCTGGATCAAACGTCATACAACCCAACCCATTTCAGCGGGTATTATGAATTTATAATTTTTTTAAGTTAGGAAGATAGCATGTATATTAACTCACCGGCCGTGGCTGCCATAGTGTCCCGACTTGTCTCGCCACTAAAAGAGGGACGGTGACCCAGCACACCGTCCATCAAGTCGAGTCATGGAAAGTTCCTTCTCTGGGCTCCGCTTTGTCGATTGTTCGTTTTAATCGCCTTGTACTGCGCCCGCAAATTTTTTATTTTTTCCCGAACTTGAAGCGTTGTTCCCTGAATGCTTAGCTTAGTAAGTTCAGCAACTATGTATTTTATAACGTCCGCGTTTCTGCATATGCCGTCAAATTGACGTTGTACCCTTTCTTCTGCCCAAATGCTCAGAAGAGCTTTGGTATCTTCGACAGACCGGTATAGGCGATTCTCCATTTCCAGCAGCGATTATTTTGCGCAATATAAAAAAGTGAAATGTGCATCTTGCTGCGGACCATAACTTTCCCTAACACCGATAAACTCCGCCTTTTACCTCGACCACACCTCTAGCCCGAGCTGGCCCGCTTTGGCCCAAGGTAATCGACGGGCCAGAAATCCTGGCCGTTGGCCCAGAGTAAGCCCCGATCAAGCCCCGGAAGTGACAGTGGAAACGCGACTGGCCCTGGCCCTGGCACTCACTAGCACGGCTTGGCCCGGCAGTGAAAACGCGGCTAATGAGATGAAGTCCAGATGTGTGTGTGTGTGTGTGTGTGTGTGTGTGTGTGTGTGTGTGTGTACCTCAGTGCGTTTGGGGGCCCTGTGCTCTCCACCAGCTCCGGCTCCTCCCCATGAGCGGCAGCATAACACCACAGGACAGAGAGAGACTCTGCCGGCTGAGGCAGTCCTGCAGCCGTGGCCGTCCTCCGAGTCTCTGCTAGGACAGGGAAACTCGAGATTACATCATGTGACACACAGAAAATGAAGCAGAAGGGAATAAAAGCGTGTGGTTAGTGAACATCTGACTCTAGTTCTGTATTAAACTGCTGAAGCGTCTCCTATAGAACCATACGGGTCGTGCATTAGTTCATTTCTCTGTTTCTGAACGAGTCTCTGCTGTGAACTAAACCCTCAGTGTTTTCACTAGCTGTCAGTGTCATCTCTCACAGAGACTGGATTACAATAACTGGTGACGGTTCACTAATTAATAAAATATCATCTGAAGGGGACCGTTGACATAATTATCAGCCGATCAGTACTGAATTATTATATTTCCAGACTGGAATATGAAGAATTTACTGCAAAGCATAAAGCTGAACTCCAGTGTGAGCAAACGAGAGCATTTCATCCCTAATATTAAAGGAGACTTTGACTTTCTCGATGTGACACAGTTAGACTGTAGGCTTGACCTTTGACCTCAGCGCAGGAACAGCTCACGGGTTCATATCAGTCGCTTTCAGCTCGAGCCGCAGCTAAACGCCACAGGAGGTCAGAAACACATCTGGTTGTTTTACGGACGGATCTTGGACTTCTACGGACTAGTTCTCACCTCTACTACAGTTTCCATCTTTCTAGAACTTCCATTTCTCCTCTTGTTCCTGTTTCTCTCTCAGTCATCATACTCTTTCTGTGGTTTCAGTCGTTCTCTCACCCTCTCCGGCAGCGAGTCTCTTCTCCTCAGCTCCCGCAGAGCGTTTCGGGCCGCTGCCTCCCTGGCCGCCCTCTTATTGCTGTCAGACCCCTCCTGGAACTCCTCCTGTCCGACCCGGACCCGGACCCGGACCGTGAATCTAACAGAGAGAAAGAAGAGGAAGGACAACATAATCTTTATTCTTTGTGCACAACATGGACATGAACAAAGCATCTACACAAACACAGCTCATTGTGTGATCAGTCCTGACACGCTTGTATGTAAATGCTTCTTCTTCTGTCACCGAAATAAGAGAACACAGTTCATCTGTCAATCAGGTGCGCATGGAAGTTGTGTTCGTTACTATAGCAACAGTCGGCTGTCGACCACTGATCTGTGATCTTTCTTTCTTTCTTTCTAATCTTGCTTTTTTTCTACCTAATCTTTCTTTCTATTTTTTCTAACTAATCTTTCTTTCTTTCTACCTCATCTTTCTTTCTTTCTTTCTTTCTTTCTTTCTTTCTTTCTTTCTAACTAATCTTTCTTTCCTTCTTTCTAACAAATCTTTCTTTCTTTCTTTCTAACTAATCTTTCTTTCTTTCTTTCTTTCTTTCTTTCTTTCTTTCTAACTAATCTTCAAACTTTCTGGCCAGGCTTTTTCAAGTCAACTTAAATTTTGCCAACAAACTTTTTATCTATTTTATCCTACCGTCGCATGCACGCTCGCTGTTTATCCAGCACCGGCTTTAGAATGAATGATGTCCACAGACAAGGTAGAGTATGATTTAGAGTTACATGATTTCATGAAAGGATGATGTATTGCGACATCAGAAACGAAGAAAAACTAAATAATGACTATTGTAACGCTTGACGTAAAGCAAGTCAAATTTGTAGTTTTCTTATGTCTCATTCGGACTACAGAAACGCGACCCGATCTGGCAAACTTGCATAGTGTGTTTATAGCAGATATAGGACTGCAAAGCGAATCCAGAAGTGCCTTTCACCCTGTTACGACTCGATGAACCCCTGATAAGACTTTGGAAACATTATTTTAAGGTAAAAAATTTTCCATACTGTTGCTTTAAATTAGCAATCGCAACAAATAGACACAGCTAAAAATATGCAATTGAAATAAACGTGTTTTAAGATTTTCAGGTATTCAGGTTCAGAAACTAATCAAATGTAATCATACTAATCAAACACTGCACTTTATCAATAAAATATACATTACAAATATAGTTAAAGTTATTCAGTCAACAACGAGTGAATTTTCTGTCTTCTGTAGTTTGAATTAGTGTTATAGAGATGTACAGCAGTGCTGCTTATAAACAACAGACAGATAATGATTTATGAAACAGATGCTCTTTACTCATCTCACTCGCACAAAATAAACAGTAATTAATAGCTTTCTATTAATTACTGCGTTTATTTTGTTCGAGTGAGATGAGCACAGATGAAATACTCTGGAAATTATATGAAATTAAATTACATAGGCTTCTAAATAATAAAAACAGTTAGCAATAATACCAAATAAAGTAACTAAAGCATGCATCCATAGTCCATATTATTATGCTTATTTATATCTCTGATGAGGATTGATATATCGCTCTACAATAGTAAACATTGATGAGGGTCGAGTGTTACACGCAGAAAGAGAAGCAGTCTTTGAGCCATTGAGTTCACCAGCAATCATAACCAGGAAATATATATATATATATATATATATATATATATATATATATATATATATCACACACTTGAGAGTTTTATATGAATGAAGAGATTGCACTAATTTCACTGACTCATAGAATCAACAGGAGAAAGGATGAAAGATAATCTGTGCATCTCCTGCACCGGCGCAAAGTGAAACCGGAAGTCTCCATCCCTACACTCGCTGACCGGAAATCCAACATGGCGGCAGCGAGCAACTAGACCATTACGTTTGTTATGAAAAACCAAAATAAACGTTTGTTGTGGTTTCTGAGACCGCACACTCCACAACCCACCAGTTGAGGAATACTGTCACGATCCACACTCAGGAAACAAAAGGCAAATCCAAAGGCAGTAGTTTTATTTGAGGGTAATCCAATATCGTAAACAAGCCCAAGCAAGGGTCAAAATCCAAAGGCAATCCGACATACACAGGAAACAAAACAAGACGCAAGGAAAACAGGACATCAGAAGTGGCGTGATAAATGCAAGGACTCCGTGATACATACTGAAACAGACAGGGTTATATACACAGGGAATCGACAATGATAATGGGGAATTGGCTGAGTGCAATGATCAGTGATAAGGAACAGCTGGGTGCAATGACGAGGCAAAGGATCGTGGGAAATGTAGTTAATAAGTGAAGGACACCTGTGGGAAAGGAGGACATCTAGTGGACATCAGGGGAACACAAACCCAACACTGTGACAAATACTGCTCCACATTTCATATATTTATATATCGTGTCTTCTACATGTAAAATATACACACAATGAGGCTAAACATGTCATGCCAACACAAGCAAACCCGAGTGACTGGACAATGCAGTCAAGAGCCTCAACACAACAGGTTCCAGATTCACTGTACTGATGATCAACAGGTTACAGTACTAAACTCACAGAAACGGCAGCGGTTGAGAGAGTTCAGCACTAGATGTGTGTGATCTGGGCGCGTGCGGCGTCCAGTGCAGCCTTCGCCGATGAAGGCCACATACATCCCCATCCTGGCCATAATCATGCACGGCAGATACGGGGTGTGAGTAGAACTGGTTGTCCATATTGTTTTTGAAGTTCGTCCTAGGGCTGGGAATCGATTCCAAAAAGAATCGATTCCGAAGCGTTGGGAATTGAGAGTCGATTCCAAAGGTTGGAAACGAATCCATTAAGGGGAATCGACTCCTCCTTTAAGATTTTTTTTTAACAAAAACCACGGCCTGTAGCCGATTTCATTACAGCTCTACTACAGCTCTGCAGACGACACACAGCTCTACTACAGCTCTGCAGACGACACACAGCTCTACTACAGCTCTGCAGACGACAAACAGCTCTACCACAGCTCTGCAGATGACACACAGCTCTACTACAGCTCTGCAGATGACACACAGCTCTACCACAGCTCTGCAGACGACACACAGCTCTACTACAGCTCTGCAGACGACACACAGCTCTACCACAGCTATGCAGACGACACACAGCTCTACTACAGCTCTGCAGACGACACAAAGCTCTACTACAGCTCTGCAGACGACACACAGCTCTACCACAGCTCTGCAGACGACACACAGCTCTATTACAGCTCTGCAGACGACACATAGCTCTACTACAGCTCTGCAGACGACACACAGCTCTACCACAGCTCTGCAGACGACACACAGCTCTACCACAGCTCTGCAGACGACACACAGCTCTACCACAGCTCTGCAGACGACACACAGCTCTACTACAGCTCTGCAGACGACACACAGCTCTACTACAGCTCTGCAGACGACACACAGATCTACCACAGCTCTGCAGACGACACACAGCTCTACCACAGCTCTGCAGACGACACACAGCTCTACTACAGCTCTGCAGACGACACACAGCTCTACTACAGCTCTGCAGACGTCACACAGCTCTACTACAGCTCTGCAGACGACACACAGCTCTACCACAGCTCTGCAGACGACACACAGCTCTACCACAGCTCTGCAGACGACACACAGCTCTACCACAGCTCTGCAGACGACACACAGCTCAACCACAGCTCTGCAGACGACACACAGCTCTACCACAGCTCTGCAGACGACACACAGCTCTAATACAGCTCTGCAGACGACACACAGCTCTAACACAGCTCTGCAGAAAACACACAGCTCTACTACAGCTATGCAGACGACACACAGCTCTACTACAGCTCTGCAGACGACACACAGCTCTACTACAGCTCTGCAGATGACACACAGCTCTACCACAGCTATGGAGACGACACACAGCTCTATTACAGCTCGCCAGACGACACACAGCTCTACCACAGCTCTGCAGACGACACACAGCTCTACCACAGCTCTGAAGACGACACACAGCTCTACCACAGCTCTGCAGACGACACACAGCTCTACCACAGCTCTGCAGACGACACACAGATCTACCACAGCTCTGCAGACGACACACAGCTCTACCACAGCTCTGCAGACGACACACAGCTCTACCACAGCTCTGCAGACGACACACAGCTCTACTACAGCTCTGCAGACGACACACAGCTCTACCACAGCTCTGCAGACGACACACAGCTCTACCACAGCTCTGCAGAAGACACACAGCTCTATTACAGCTCTGCAGTCGACACACAGCTCTACCACAGCTCTGCAGACGACACACAGCTCTACTACAGCTCTCCAGAAGACACACAGCTCTATTACAGCTCTGCAGACGACACACAGCTCTACTACAGCTCTGCAGACGACACACAGCTCTACCGCAGCTCTGCAGACGACACACAGCTCTACCGCAGCTCTGCAGACGACACACAGCTCTACCACAGCTCTGCAGACGACACACAGCTCTACCACTGCTCTGCAGACGACACACAGCTCTACCACAGCTCTGCAGACGACACACAGCTCTACCGCAGCTCTGCAGACGACACACAGCTCTACCGCAGCTCTGCAGACGACACACAGCTCTACCACAGCTCTGCAGACGACACACAGCTCTACTACAGCTCTGCAGACGAAACACAGCTCTACCACAGCTCTGCAGACGACAGACAGCTCTACTACAGCTCTGCAGACGACACACAGCTCTACCACAGCTCTGCAGATGACACACCAGTCTACTACAGCTCTGCAGACGACACACAGCTCTACCACAGCTCTGCAGACAACACACTCCTCTACCACAGCTCTGCAGACGACACACAGCTCTACTACAGTTCTGCAGACGACACACAGCTCTACTACAGCTCTGCAGACGACACACAGCTCTACCACAGCTATGCAGACGACACACAGCTCTACTACAGCTCTGCAGACGACACACAGCTCTACCACAGCTCTGCGTCGACACACAGCTCTACCACAGCTCTGCAGACGACACACAGCTCTACTACAGCTCTGCAGACGACACACAGCTCTACTACAGCTCTGCAGACGACACACAGCTCTACTACAGCTCTGCAGACGTCACACAGCTCTACTACAGCTCTGCAGACGACACACAGCTCTATTACAGCTCTGCAGACGACACACAGCTCTACCACAGCTCTGCAGACGACACACAGCTCTACTACAGCTCTGCAGACGACACACAGCTCCACTACAGCTCTGCAGACGACACACAGCTCTACTATAGCTATGCAGACGACACACAGCTCTACTACAGCTCTGCAGACGACACACAGCTCCACTACAGCTCTGCAGACGACACACAGCTCTACTATAGCTATGCAGACGACACACAGCTCTACTACAGCTCTGCAGACGACACACAGCTCTACTACAGCTCTGCAGACGACACACAGCTCTACTACAGCTCTGCAAACGACACACAGCTCTACTACAGCTCTGCAGACGACACACAGCTCTACTACAGCTCTGCAGACGACACACAGCTCTACCACAGCTCTGCAGACGACACACAGCTCTACTACAGCTCTGCAGACGACAGACAGCTCTACTACAGCTCTGCAGACGACACACAGCTCTACCACAGCTCTGCAGACGACACACAGCTCTACTACAGCTATGCAGACGACACACAGCTCTATTACAGCTCTGCAGACGACACACAGCTCTACTACAGCTATGCAGACGACACACAGCTCTACTACAGCTCTGCAGACGACACACAGCTCTACTACAGCTATGCAGACGACACACAGCTCTACTACAGCTATGCAGACGACACACAGCTCTATTACAGCTCTGCAGACGACACACAGCTCTACTACAGCTCTGCAGACGACACACAGCTCTACTACAGCTCTGCAGACGACACACAGCTCTACTACAGCTCTGCAGACGACACACAGCTCTACTACAGCTCTGCAGACGACACACAGCTCTACTACAGCTCTGCAGACGACACACAGGAAAGTGTGGATTTTTATTCCCCTAACCAAGCCTGCGCCGGGACCTCTGGACCTCGAGTTCCCTGAATTCACCTGAATTGTGCACAAAGGTGCCTACTTACCTGCTGCAAATGCCTGCCGATCGTCATTATTCGATGAAGTCCCTGTAAAAAATTAAGAAACAACAAGAAAGTTTATTAGTGTGTGAAAATTATGATTTATGAAGCATCATACAATGCTGGAGGTGGTTATTGGTTGCGAGGTGAGAAACCCCGCCCTCCGAGCACATATAAGCTGGAATTACCCCGGTCAAATTGTCATTTGAATTCGCCTGAAGAGAACTGTGGGAAGGTTCGAAAAAAGTTGCGAGGGACCTAAATGATACAATTTAAAAATTAAAAATAAACAACTGGTATAATTTGGGGTAATGATGCGTCTGAGCGCAATGTTTATATTTTTCCTCCGTCCATACAGACGTCAAGATGGGTGCTTTTATTCTGATTGAGTATGCTCCTCCTCACTATCATCTAAACCTACCATTTCTATTTTTCACAGACCCCTATTATAATCATCCCTTATTGATTTAGCCCGGGTTGGGGTAGCCCGTGTGGCTTTAGCTGGGCTTAGGGATTTTTTTACTGGGCCTAAAAAATATTTTAGACTGGCGTTGGCTTTCTTCGGATGAGTGTTGGCTGTTTTGTCTGATTTGGGGGGGTGCTTGTGGACTCTTGGCGGCCAGTAGAACTCGGGCCAGTGCACAGCCATTTTCGAATCCTTCGGGATTCGGATCCTGGATTTTTATTCCCCTAACCCACCCTAACCTTTTCTCCCAGTACCACTTTGTATTCTTGACCTGCTGAGATACGCGTCTTAAAATATTAGAGCCTACTATCATGTCATCCTCTTGACCTGGAACAACTAAAAAGTTCACAGTCATCTTGCACCCAAGCAAATCTACATTTAGCTCATATGCACATTTTGGCTTTGTCTGGTTGCCTTCACATCCAGTCAGCACTTTCTTTGTGGATTTACTCTACAAGGGCTAAGAGTTCTACTTTTCCTTCGACTAACGCAGGTGCACGGAAAAGATCATCTTCATCATTCACTTTTGTATGGATCGGTCCTTGAAGGAAGTGTGAACAACTATTCTCAAAGGTACTTTTTTTAACTCTGCTTGCCTTTGAGTCAGACTGTCATCATTTTTGGTCTGAACATTAACAAAATTCTCTGGGGATTTTGGTTGGCTGGTACCCACACTATTCCCCTTACAGTGTGGGCTTTCTAGTTTGTAGTCACCTCCTACAGAACCATGTCTTTCACTATGAAAGGCTGGTGAGTCACATCTAACACCTGACTGACTTCTTAATGGGTTGGGGGTGTACTGGAGTAGCAATCATGTCATGCTCTAGCATACTATTCAATAATGCCCCCCGCCCCAACCCAGGTGAAACCCTTGGCAACCTTGGAACAACATTCAGAGGAGTAACATTCACATGGTCAACATCTGTATCTTGCAACTCTTCATGTGATCTGGTGTGTGTATAACTGTAATGGTCCATGTTTATGTTTCACTGCTTATCTGCTCCCCAAAGTTCTCCTTAAAGGTGATGTCAGTGGAGGATTCTCCCGGCGATCTGCGATGGCTGATCTCTTGAAATCCGGGTCATGGCACCAAATTTGTAGTGGATTTCACCCAGCACCACAAATAAACCACCGACACCAGGCTCTTCAGGGGGACCACGCCTGCAGTTTATTAAAAACCGGACAGGAATTAATCATCTCACTCTCAGTTCTGTGGTCTCTGTCTCGCTCAAATCCAAAGCTGGTCTAAGATTTGAGCGAGACGCGATTGGACGACTCAGCAAGTGGAAATGACGTCACTCAGCCATAAAACTCAATACACTATTTTAAAACAAAAACGAACATTTTTCCCATATTCTATATAGGATATGATCAGCAATATGCGCAAAGAAACACAAAAATAAAATCGAAATAGATTCAATTTATTGCTGGGAGGAAGGACAAAGTTTGCTGGAATGACCACAAAACTCAAAACACTATCTATTTTTGTATCATGGGAACTTATCCTCGCTACTATTCCTTATAAAAAACAATCGGATTACTTTGATATCGCTACTTAGATCCAACTTTGCGAATCTCGGCTACTAGCCTTTAGTCCGCTAGCATTTCACGCGTGGCATCGCGCCTACCGACCGTCTTATTTCACACCCGTTTCACTGAAAGGATACAGGTTATATCCAGCATTTCAGTCCTAAATTAGTAGTGATATTGGTAGTATCACTACTAATTTACTGTTCATCTGTTATAATGGCGAACATATCGGATGTGTGTCTAACGTTACCTCTGAGTGCAGGTGAGGACACATTCGAGCTGATTTCGGTACGATTGGAGCTGGAATCGGTGGAGAAACAGATCCGTGGTCTGCTGGAGAAACAAGCCGAGCTGCGGGATCGGCGATCAGCGCTTGAAACATCACGCGCCGATGCTCATAAGTCAGTGGTTAGTAACTTTTTGACTCCGACTTCGTCTACTCCGTGCGTTTCTCTGCCCAGGAGGACGCGATCATCTCTGGCATCATTCCCTCTGGCACAGACACAACACCATGGACCCTGGGTGATCCCACTTCGCGAGTCGGAACGCGACGACGCCGTGATCATCGGCAGTTCCATGGTCCGTCATGTCCGCGCTACCTCAGGTAAGGGTACGGTGCGCACTCACTGCTTTCCTGGTGCTCGTGTTCTTGATGTCGCCGCACAGGTTCCCGAGATCCTGAATGGTGACGAGCGCGTCGGAGCTGTAGTGCTGCACACGGGAGTAAATGACATCGGGCTGCGGCAGACGGAGGTTCTGAAGAAGGACTACAAGAGCCTGATCGAGACGGTACGCAGCACAGCGCCTGAGGCAACGATCATCGTGTCTGGACCGCTTCCCACGTACCGACAAGGACAGGAAAGGTTCAGTAGATTATTTGCACTAAATGAATGGTTAATGTCATGGTGTAATGAACAGAAACTGCTCTTTGTAAATAATTGGAATCTGTTCTGGGAGCGACCTAGGCTCTACCGTGCTGATGGCCTGCACCCCAGCAGAATCGGAGCGGCTGTTCTGTCGGACAACATCTCCAAGACGTTACACACCATATGACTAGAAAATCAAAGTCCAAATCACAGTCTTTGCTGTGCCAAATTAATTGATATAATTAGTGTAGAACATTGTATAGAAACTGTGTCTATTCCTCGTTTAGTGAGGCCATATAATAAATCTACTGTAGGATCTAGGAAAAATCTTATTGTAATTAAACCTGAGAATCTAAATATCAGTGAACAAAAACAATTTTTAAAACTAGGTCTTCTAAACATTAGATCGCTCACACCCAAGGCGGTTATTGTAAATGAAATGGTCACAGATAATAGTTTCGATGTACTTTGCCTTACTGAAACCTGGCTTAAACCAAATGAGTATTTCGGTCTAAATGAGTCTACTCAACCAGGATACTGTTATAAGCATGAGCCCCGTCTGATCGGTCGTGGCGGCGGTGTTGCAACAATCTATAGAGATATTCTTAATGTTACTCAGGAAAGAGGTCACAGGTTTAATTCGTTTGAAGTACTTGTACTAAATATTACGCTCTTAGATGTAAGAAAGAAATCCCTATGATCTCTAGCCTTGGCTACTGTATATAGACCTCCAGGGCCCAATGCTGATTTCCTAAAAGAGTTTGCAGAGTTTCTCTCAGATCTATTGGTCAATACCGATAAAGCAATAATTGTTGGAGATTTTAACATACACGTAGATAACACAAATGATGCGTTAGGGACTGCGTTTACAGATTTATTAAACTCTTTTGGGGTCAAGCAAAACGTCAGTGCTCCCACTCATCGTCTAAATCATACACTAGACTTAATTATATCATATGGAACCAATCCAACTGATATAGATATTATACCGCAAAGTGACGATCTCACTGATCATCACATGGTAACTTGTATAATACGTACTGCTGAAATTTGTCATGTTGCGCCACGTTATAGACCAGGCAGAACAATCGTTCCAATCACTATAGATAGATTCTCAAATAGCTTACCTGATCTATCTCAGCTGCTCAGTGAACCCAAACAAACAGATGAACTAGAGGAAATGACTAGCAGTTTGAGCACCATTTTCTCTAGTACATTAGATATTGTTGCACCAATTATTTCAAAAAAGGTTAGAGAGAAAACTAAAGCACCTTGGTACAACAGTGCTACGCATGTTATCAAGAGAGAAACTCGTAACTTAGAGCGTAAATGGAAACAAACTAATTTAGAGGTCTTTAGAATCGCGTGGAAAGACAGTATGTCACGTTATAAAAAGGCTCTAAAAGCAGCCAGGGCTGAGCATCTCCACAAACTAATAGAAAATAACCAAAATAATCCAAGGTTTTTATTTAACACCGTGGCTAGACTAACAAATATACAGACATCACCAGAGCAAAATATTCCGTTACAGTATAGTAGTAATGATTTTATGAACTACTTTAATGAGAAAATAGAAAGCATCCGTAACACAATTGTAAATATACAATCCTCTATGATGTCTTATGATTCAGCCTCAATTATCGCCCCTCTGGAACAACTACACCGCTTTACAACTATAGGACAGGAAGAGCTAAATAAACTTATCATTGCATCGAAACCAACAACATGTTTATTAGATCCAATACCCACTAAACTACTGAAAGAAGTGTTACCTGTAGTGGAAGAGCCTCTTCTTAATATTATTAACTCGTCTTTATCTTTAGGTCATGTTCCAAGAATATTCAAGCTGGCAGTAATACAACCTCTCATTAAGAAACCGCAATTAGATCCAAATAACTTAGCAAATTACAGACCTATTTCAAATCTTCCATTTATGTCTAAAATACTAGAAAAAAATTTGTCCGCTCAATTGTGCTCTTTCTTGCAAGAAAATGAGATATATGAAAAATTCCAGTCAGGATTCAGACCGCATCATAGAACAGAAACTGCGCTAGTTAAAATTACAAATGATTTACTTTTAGCTTATGACCATGGCTGTATCTCAATACTAGTTCTACTCGATCTTAGCGCTGCGTTCGACACTATCGATCATAAAATACTCCTGGATCGACTACAAAACTACACTGGTGTTCAGGGACAGGCATTAAGCTGGTTTAGATCGTACTTATCAGACCGTTATCATTTTGTCTGTTTAAATGGGGAAAAATCAAAGATAACGTCAGTAGACTATGGAGTGCCGCAAGCATCGGTGTTAGGCCCTCTGCTATTCTCAATATATATGCTCCCACTTGGTAATATTATAAGAAAACATGGAATTAATTTCCACTGTTATGCTGATGACACTCAATTATATATTTCATCACGGCCAGATGAAAACACTAACTTATCAAATTTGACAGAGTGTCTCAAAGATATAAAATGCTGGATGACGCGTAATTTCCTGCTACTAAATTCAGATAAAACGGAGGTATTACTTATTGGTCCAAAAAACTACCCACAAACTCACTTACAATACAACTTTAATATAGAAGGATGTCCTGTTACTTTATCCACTGCAGTAAAAGACCTGGGTGTTATACTAGACCGCAACTTGTCTTTCGAAAATCATATTTCATATGTTACAAGAACAGCCTTTTTCCACCTTAGAAACATTACAAAGCTACGTAACATGCTATCTGTTTCTGATGCAGAAAAGTTAGTTCATGCATTCATGACCTCGAGACTAGATTATTGTAATGCTATATTAGCTGGCTGTCCTGCATCCTCAATAAACAAGCTACAGTTAGTGCAAAATGCAGCTGCTAGAGTTCTTACTAGATCAAGAAAATATGATCATATAACACCTATTTTATCATCTCTACATTGGTTACCTATCAATTTCCGTATCAATTACAAAGTACTATTACTGACCTATAAAGCCCTAAATGGTTTAGCTCCTGTGTATTTAATGGACCTTCTATCGCCCTACAATCCATCGCGTTCTTTAAGATCACTAAATTCGAGGCTTCTGGTCATTCCTAGGATATCTAAGTCCACTAAAGGAGGGAGGGCGTTCTCACATTTAGCTCCAAAACTCTGGAATAGCCTTCCTGATATTGTTCGAGGCTCTGACTCGCTGTCCCAGTTTAATACTAGATTAAAGACGCATCTCTTTAACCAAGCATTTACATAATGCTTACCTTTTATACCACTGCTGAATCAGATCAACGATCAATATACACGTTCCTGTGTATATTGCGTGAATGACGGGTGGTTGGGTAGATATTGTGTTTTGCGGTAGGTGGTATGCCATACGGAACCGTTGCCACTGAACCTGCTTTAACGACGACAGTGGGGCTCGACAGCCTTAGTCAAACGGGTCGGCGCGTATGGTTGGGCTGCGGAGAGATTGTGAGATTGTGGTTGGGTCTCAGCAGCAGGAGGGATGTAGAGGTCAGTAAGCAGGGCTGAGTTGAGTGGGGGACGGGGGGGGGGGGTGACTGTGGGACGCAAGAATCACTGTCTTCATGTTTTTTATCATTTACGCCCGTGTTATGGAAATCATTATGAACAGCAGCTACGCTAATTATTTTCCCTTTTTGCTTTTCTGCTGTTATCTCGGGACGCGAGTCCCGAGAAAAACGGCGTTCGTCAGCTCCAGTTTGTATCCAGCCTTTCACGGAGACTTCAGATACCCCAATCACAAAGCCTGTGAAGAGACGACTCAACACCGGCGATATGGACCCTCTATGGTGGACGGCACTGATCCTCAACAACTCGTCTCAACACCGGAGTGATTACTTGGACTTCCAAAAGATGGAAATGGATAAATATTCTAAATGTTCCGATCCAATCTGCCTTGTAATGCTGCCCGAATCATAAATCATGCACTGTTCCTTCGTTGGCCAGAGGAAAACTGGCCCTCCGACTGAGTCTAGTTTCTCCCAAGGTTTTTTTCTCCATTCTGTCACCTGATGGAGTTTTGGTTCCTTGTCACTGTTGCCTTGGCTTTTGGCTTGCTTAGTTGGGGACATTTAATATTCAATAATATTATTGATCTGCCTTGCTTAAGGTGGACGTTGACTCAATTTTCTTTTAGAAACAAACTCTGTTATATTATTTTCATGTTATCACTGTGAAGCTGCTTTGATACAATCTGTATTGTAAAAAGTGCTATATAAATAAAGGTGACTTGACTTGACTTGACTAACAATAATATTAGTTAGCAAATTTTAAACAATAATATGACACAAAGACATAAATATGCATTCAACATACAATACAATTTGAACTACTTCCGACATCGAGCGTGACCTTTCAACGTGATGACGTAGTTCCCGGCTTGTTGCAGATCAGATTAATCCGAACAAATGTAGTTAAAAAGTGTATATATATATATATATATATATATATATATATATATATATTTTTTTTTTTTTTTTTAATGACCTATTGTTTCGCTAGATAAGACCTTTGAAACTGCATTGATTTGGACTTCCAAACATTGGTGTCCCTTGACGTCCATTATTTTCGAAGAAAAATCCAGAAATCCATCTTTTCCTCAAAAAACTTAATTTCTCTTCCACTGAGGAAAGAAAGACATGGATATCTTGGATGGCATTGGGGTGAGTGAATTATTAGGACATTTTTTTGGTGAACTAATCCTTTAATAAACTGCAGACATGGTCACCCTGAAGAGCCTGGTGTCGGTTGTTTATTTGTGGTGCCGGGTGAAATCCGCTAGTGTCAGGATTCAGGCTCGGAGACAGAGGTAAGTGATAAACATAAATGTATCATTATTTAACTCAAAGGTAAGTATGCAGGGTTTCGGGAGTTCAACGGTGATCTCGAAGAGGATATATGTGGCAGGAATGCATCCAGGTGAGTGAATCCTCTTCTTAAGGAATAACGTGGCGGGTAACACAGATCAATAACTTGAGTTTTTCTCTCTTTTCAGATCGTTCGTGGATAGGCGTGATTCAGGAAGGATTCCAGGTGAGTAGATCCTTTGAAGTGCACTTGACAATGAGCTCACCAGTTCAGTGATACTTTCCCTTTCTCTTGCAGCTCATCCAGTGGGAAACGGGACTCGTGGCGGATTCCAGGAAACGGAGAACATGAGTCATGGAGCGGATCCTGGGAACATCAGAACAAGGACAACAAGGTTAGTTTCTTTCAGGTAAGTATACTTTACGTCCGTTGCTGAAGGATGGCTCAGAGTGAGACAAGTGGTGACTGGTAAGGGTCGTTCCTGTTGGAGGCTTGACAATGACTGGGAGTGAATCGGGTGCTTTTGTGCTGGCTGGGAAGTGAGTGCTGAGTGGAAACAGGTGCAGGTGATCAGTAATCTGGGGACAGTGATCTTTGCGTGGTGACATGTGAGGGATCTGATTGGCTCCTGACAGTACCCCCCCCCCTCCAGAGTCCGCGCCAGCAGACCTTGGACCTCGACGTCGTGGGGGTCTGCCTCTGGGTCGTGGTGCAGGTTTCTCGGGATGCTGAGCATGGAATTCTAGGAGCAGACTGGGATCAAGAATATCATTACGAGGTACCCAACTTCTCTCTTCTGGCCCATATCCCTCCCAATCAATGAGGTATTCTAACTGACCTCCCCGACGTCGAGAGTCCAAGATCTCCTTGATGAGGTAGATGGGCTCGGGTTCAACGGGTGGTATCGGGGGGTTTTCTTTGGGTTCGACCTCGTTGACTGACTGGGGAATCTGTGGATGATGGGGTTTCAGAAGTGAGACGTGAAACGTGGGATGGATACGGTATTCTAGGGGCAACCGGAGTTGGTAAGTGACTGGGTTGACTTGCTTGACAATTGGAAAGGGTCCGATGTACTTGGGATTTAATTTCTTACATGACTGGCGCAGTTTGATATCTCGAGTGGAAAGCCAGACTAGTTGCTCAGGTTGGTATTCTGGCGTGGATCTTCGGCGGGTGTCAGCGAACTGCTGTTGTCTATTCACAGCTTGTCGGATGTGCTGATGAGTTTGGTTCCAGACCTGTTCGCTATCCTCAAACCATTTGTTAACCGCGGGCACTTCTGAAGGTTCACCGGACCATGGGAATAACGGAGGTTGGTAACCAAGGATACATTGGAATGGAGTCAATTGAGTGGATGCTTGTCGGAGGGAATTCTGTGCATATTCTGCCCAGATGAGGTACCTACTCCAGATGTTCTGGTTGGAGTGGCAGAATGTGCGCAAGAACCGACCTAGATCCTGGATCTTTCTCTCGGTTTGTCCATTGGTTTGTGGATGATACCCGGAAGACAGACTCACTGTCACATTCATGAGAGTGAAAAATGATCGCCAGACTCGGGAAATGAACTGTGGCCCTCGATCGGAGACAATGTCCTCTGGCAGACCGAAATTTCGAAAGACATGTTCCATGAGAAGCTCAGCAGTATCAAAGGCGGTTGGAAGTCCCTTTAATGGAATGAACTTGCATGCCTTCGCGAACCGATCGATGGCTACTAGGATGCAAGTATTTCCGTCAGAAATCGGAAGGTCAGTAACAAAGTCCACTCCGATGTGGGACCAAGGTCTATTTGGAATAGGCAAGGGGACCAGTTTCCCCACTGGCAGATTTCTTGGGACCTTGGAGATGGCACATGGGATGCAACCTTGAATGAACTGGGTGATATCTTGGCGCATGTGAGCCCACCAATACTTCTCCTGAAGTGTGGCTAAGGTCTTGGTTATACCTGGGTGTCCAGTGGCCACTGAAGAATGAGCTGAGGAAATCAAGGCGTTGCGAAATTCTTCAGGGACATGAATCTTCCCGGGAGGACATCCGGGAACTCTGGGTTGCTGATGAGCCAATTCTTGAAGCTGTTCGTTTATTTCCCACTGGATAGGATTTACGAATAACCTCTCGGGTAGAATGGTCTCAGGTTGATCAACAGGGCTCTCAGGGGCATGGATACGGGAAAGAGCGTCTGCACGGGTATTCTTGGATGCAGTGACAGGATTGAAGACGTCAGAGAACTTAGAATAACAGGCTGGGATATTAGTTGACAAGTTTTCCGTGGGACTCTCTATGGACGTGGAGTTAACTTTGAGCACTTGGGTCCTTGGGTTACTGGATGAACGGGATACTGGATCGTTGATCTCTGGACATTGACATCCCCATTGCAGGATTTTCCCAGACGTCCAATCAATGGTGGGTTGGTGATGGACGAGCCATGGCCGACCAAGGATGAGATCTGTTTGGCTGTTTAGCAACACAAATGGTTCAAACCACTCTTGGTGCGTCTCTCCCACACACAATTGAATAGGACCAATCTGGGTAGTAACGTTCGTCTTGTTAATTAACTCACCCGTTACAGCGTAGATGGCGTAAGACTTGGGAGTGTTGATCTCTCGCAGACTGAGCCTCTTACAGAGTTCTCCAGAAATGAAGTTTCCCGCGGACCCTGAGTTGATGATAGCTGTTACAGAGATGTGTTTTTCTTGAATCTTTAATATCACAGGAATCGTGAGTGGTGCTGAGACAATGGGTTGATTAAAGACTGAGCTTACCATCATTTTCCCCGGTCGAATTGGGCAGTTAAGTCTGAAGTGACCCTTGGTACCACAGTACATACATAACTTCATCTCTCTTCGACGAACACGTTCAGCCTGAGAAATTTTTGAAGTGTCGACTTGCATCTCTTCAACTTGATTTTCTAGATTGAGATTCTTGGGATTCTGAAAAGACACAGGATGGTGATGAGACTGATCAGCGTAACAACTCAAAGATCGTTGATGGACTCGCTTGGCTTGCTGAATGAATTTCTCAATTCCTAAGCTGTCATCATAGATCGCCAGTTGGAGGCGCAAAGCTGGGTTTAAACCTCGACGGAAAACAGAAATCAGAGCTCTCTCATTCCATCCACTATTTGATGCAAGTGTGCGAAATTCCACAGAATACTCAGTCAATGACTTCTTTCCTTGACGTAATTGTAGGAGCTGTTCTCCAAATGAGGAATCATCCGCGGGTCGTCCGAAAACTTCCTTAAAATGTTTGACAAACTCTTGAACGGACGCAACCACTGTGGATTCCTGCATCCATAACGCCTCTGCCCACCTCAGAGCTGCTCCAGAGAGTTGCTGAATGATAAATGCCACTTTCGATCTCTCATTGGGATAGAGCTGAACTTGCTGTTCCAGAGCTAGTGAACACTGGAGTAAAAATCCGTTGCAGTCCTCCGCCCGGCCAGAGAATTATACAATATATAAATTATGAATATAATTATAACGTGTATAAATATAATTTATGAATGAATGTATATGTTTGTTAAATAATGAAATATAACCTATACATACAGAAAGAAATGCCTATGTAATAATATTGTATATTTATTAAATATACATAAACATTATTTAAACTTATATTTTGCTATCATTTAAGAACAGTTTGCAGTTTTTAAATACATTCTTGTCTTTGTTAATAAAGCAGCTGTATCTTTTGAAACAGGCTTGTAGCCTATTTGTTGTTCTGACATCAGAATGATCAACAAAAATCATGAACTAGATGGTAAAGTTCATATAACGTTTTTAAGTTAGCTTGAGAAAGTTTTACAATGTTCTAGCATGGTTTAATATGATTTACCATGTTTTTTAGTGTGGTTAGGTACTTGATTAGGTATCGCCGGCGCCACCATTGACTGCTGTTGCTAGACTTCCAGTTACATGTGATTGGTTGCTGCTACGTTGGACGATACTGATTGGCTGACACAAAATGGCAGGTCCCTCCTAATTTGGCAGGGCTTCCAGCTGTCAACGGCAGCTACTTCCTGCTGCCAGATGCCGATTTTCTCGCTGAAACCCTACTGGGAGTAAAAGAGCTGATTACTCACTCACAGACTGATTACTCTAGGCTCCTCCCACTCGTCCTCCTCCACCAATCAGAATGATTGAAGACTCATTGATCACAGCTGTAATGGAGTACAGAACCTTTGAAAATCTCTTGTGGAGAATCACAGCTGTCTGACACTCAGATCACTCTCTATCTCTGTCATTTTCCTCCTGCGGTATGGTAATATAATGTTTCCTCCTGTCAGCGCCAATCTCTTCTGGGCTGTTTGTGTGTCTTTTTCTTTTCTTTTAAATCAGTGTGGGTCTGTTTTGCTCATTATGGGAGAAACTTCTGACAAAAAGCCATTTTGAGTCTCTTACCCATTTGCTCATGAGTTTTCGTCCAGCTAACAATCTACATGAAGGAAAGTTTGACCTCAGATTATTTGAGACAAACAGAAGAGAAATGGGTCGTTTTCAGCATTTATAATGTTTCAAAAGATGTTAGTTAATCAGTGAATTCTGAAAACTGATGCTGTATGGCAGTTTCCACACTTCATGAAGCAGCACAGCCTTTTTCAGCTGTGATTTAATAACCAAGGTTTCTTCCATATCTTGGCAGTGTTTCTGAAAGATCAGTGTTTATTTTAAATAAATTAAGGAAATAACACGATGTATAATAATGTATGAATAAAACGTCCCGGGTTACGTATGTAACCCTAGTTCCCCGAAGGGACGGACGCTGCGTGTAATCGCAGTGGGAACGCCCTCCAGCGTAACGCGTCTGAAGCATGAATGAAATCAGTCAATGGAGAGATGGAGCGTCATAGCGAGTGACGTCATCAACCAGGAAGCTATAAATATCCCCTGAGCACACAATACGCCAGCTTAAAGTTACTGAAGCAAGCGACCCAAGGGGATGCCGGGAGTATGGCAGGACACGCAGCATCCGTCCCTTCGGGGAACTAGGGTTACATACGTAACCCGGGACGTTCCCCTTCAGGGACTACCGCTGCGTGTAATCGCAGTGGGAACGCAATACCCACATCCCCATACGACCAAATCCCCGTCGTGTGTCATTAGGAGACACAAACCGACGAGAGAACCTGAGCCCCGGGAGTGGAGCTAAGATCAAGGGAATAAAATCTAACAACAGTGTGCGGTGAGGACCAGCCTGCCGCATCACAAACGTCCTGAAGAGAAGCTCCTGAAAGAAGAGCTGTAGAGGCAGCCATACTCCTGGTGGAATGAGCCCTTATACCCAAAGGTGAAGGCTGATGGGCCGAACCGTAAGCAAGCGAGATGGCCTCGACCACCCACTTGCTCATCCTTTGCTTAGATGCCGGACACCCTTTCTTAGGTGACCCAAAACAGACAAACAGTTGTACCGATCTCCTCCACAGGGCATCTCTGTGGACATAAGCATCTAAAGCCCTAACGGGGCACAGCAAATTAAGTCACTTCTGGTCTGACGTCAGAAAAGGCGGAGGACAGAAAGCCTGCAGAACTATAGCTCTAACAAAAGTAGTTGGCACCTTAGGAACATAACCTGGTCTCGGACAGAGGAAGGCCTTAACCATACCAGGAGCAAATTCCAGGCACGAGGGAGCCACCGAAAGTGCTTGGATATCTCCAATTCTTTTTAGAGATGAGATAGCGAGAAGAAGGATAGTCTTTAGCGTAAGAAACTTTTCCGAAACTTCCTCGATGGGCTCGAAAGGAGCTAGGGAGAGACCTTCTAAGACGATGGCCAGATCCCAAGCTGGTACCCTCGTGCGAACTGCAGGCCTCAGCCTCAAGGCGCCACGAAGGAAGCGAGATATAAGTGGGTGTCTCCGGAGAGAACCTCCGCTCGAAGGGGCGTGGTAAGCAGCTAAGGCCGCCATGTACCCCTTCAGTGTGGAGTGGGATAACCCTGTGGAGAGACGGTCCTGCAGGGTTTCCAGCACTGTACCAACCGGGCAGTTAACTGGGTCCTGCTGGTGCTCTCCACACCAAGAGGTGAAAAGTTTCCACCTCGCGGCATATAACTTCCTCGTTGCGGGAGCTCTGGATTGGAGGATGGTCTCAACGACCTCAGTCGAGAGACCAGAGTCTATGAGCTGGGCCCCCTCAGAGGCCAAGCCCACAGCCGCCATAGTTCTGGGCGGGGGTGAAGGATCGACCCACTCGCCTGAGAGAGTAGATCTCTCCTGATCGGTATCTCCAGGGGAGAGCCGTCGAGGAGAGACACTAGGTCCGCAAACCATACTCGGGCCGGCCAGAACGGGGCTATTAGCAGAAGACTGAGCCCGTCCCGGCGAACCCTCTCCAGAACTCCCGGGAGCAGAGCGATCGGGGGAAAAGCGTACAAACGTGACCTCGGCCACAGATGTACCATCGCGTCCAACCCCAGTGGGGCTGGCAGGCTGATGGAGAACCACAGTGGACAGTGTGATGTCTCTCGGGAAGCAAATAGGTCTACCTCGGCACGACCAAAATGTTCCCATAGGAGCTCCACCACCTCTGGGTGAAGACTCCATTCCCCGGGCCTCGGCCCCTGCCTCGACAGGATGTCTGCCCCCTGATTTAAATACCCCGGGAGATAAATAGCTCTCAGAGAAAGAATTTTCCCCTGGGACCATAGAAGGATCTGACGTGCCAGTTTGTAAAGTGGGCGAGAACGCAGACCCCCCTGATGGTTGATATAAGAGACCTCCGATGTGTTGTCTGACCGGACAAGAACATGGTGGCCCCTTAGGTCTGGGAGGAAATGTTTCAGAGCCTGAAACACTGCCAACATCTCTAGACAATTTATGTGCCATAGACGGTGACGGTCCTCCCACAGACCCTGAGCTGGGCGACCAATCATGATCGCCCCCCACCCCGTGAGAGAGGCATTCATCGTTAGCATAACGCGACGACAAGGAGCTCCCAACACAGGGCCTTGGGACAGAAACCGAGGATCTTTCCACATAACCAGGGCGCGATGACACCGTCGCGAACTCATGATCATGCGAAGCGGATTTCCCCTCGGGGAGAATCCCCTGGTTCTGAGCCACCACTGTAACGGTCTCATGTGCAGGAGGCCAAAAGGTATCACGTTGGACGCAGCTGCCATGAGACCTAACAGTCTCTGGAACTGTTTTACAGTGGATGACTGGCCTAGCTTGACCTGATCTACTGCGGCGAGAATCGAAGCAACACGAGCAGGTGACAACTGTGCCTGCATCGTCGTCGAATCCCACACTACACCGAGAAAAGTGGTTCTCTGTAATGGAGAAAGAACACTCTTCTTGGCGTTGCGCCTCAACCCCAACCTCTTGATGTGAGCAAGAACGACATCTCGATGCCGAACCGCCTGTTGTTCTGATTGAGCTAGAATTAACCAATCGTCTATATAGTTCAGAATACGGATGCCCTGCAGCCTCAGCGGGGCTATAGCCGCATCCATACACTTCGTGAACGTGCGGGGTGACAGTGCTAGGCCGAACGGAAGAACCTGTTATTGGTAAGCTTCGCCCTCGAAAGCGAACCTCAGGAACTTCCTGTGTTGAGGTAGGATAGATACGTGGAAGTAAGCGTCCTTTAGATCTATCGTGACGAACCAGTCCTCGGATCTGATTTGACACGATCTGCTTGAGAGTGAGCATCTTGAATTTGAGCTTCCCTACAGCGCGATTTAAGAGACGCAGATCTAGAAAGGGAGGCAGCCCTCCATCTTTTTTCGGAAAGATGAAGAACTGGCTGTAGTATCCTAACTCCCTGCTGGGTGGAGGAACCCGCTCTATAGCTCCTTTCGCCAGGAACTCTACTAAGGGAACCAGCCTCTCGAGGCTGGCCTCTGGATGAACATCCCGAGTGACAGACACAGCGCCCTGTAACGTACTGGTAGGGAACAGCTGGTCTGGGCACCCCACAACCCTCCTCGGAGGGGGCGAGCGTCCCTCGGGAAATCGCTCGCCGAGTCTCTCTACGCCCTGTATAGGCAGGGTTAGTAGAGCAGACCCCTGAGGGCATCGGGAAAGACAGGGCACCGTGTTTTTGTGCAGTGAACTCAAGTCTTCCACGATGGGGACCACCCTCAGAGTCCTGACGTTCAGCACGTCAGGATTTTTTCGACGCGGCCTTCTTGGCGATAATGACTGTCCTCAGATCAGCCCTACCCCGAGAAGGTCGCGCCGGAGAGCGCCCCGCCTCGTCCCTCCAGTTTCTCTGCGGGGGGGGCACGAGTCGCGACACTCCGTTTCTGCTGCGCTCTTTTGAAGTACTCGGCGGCTGGGACTGCCCTCGCTCAGCAGCCCCAGCGACACGCACTTTAAGGGGCATAAATTTCTGAAAAGCAGCCGCCTGTTCCTTCTCTTCCTGGAACCTCTCCATGACAGAGTGAAGAGCGTCACCGAAGAGGCCCGCAGGCGAAACTGGAGCATTTAAAAGGAGAGTCTTATCTTTCTCCTTCATAGAGGTCTGACTCAACCACAGGTGTCTCTCTGTGGCCACCATCCATAGACCGGCCGATAGATTTAGCGGTCTCCTTGGTGGCCCGGAGAGTGAGATCAGCAGTCTTCCTGAGCTCATTAATCATATCCACAGAAATTTCACCCCCCTCACAAGCATCTTTAAGCAGGTCAGCCTGATAAGCCTGCATAATGGCCATAGTGTGTAGACATGCAGCCGCCTGACCCGCCGCCGAGTAAGCCTTCCCCACTAACACAGAAGTATTTTTTAGTGGCTTAGAGGGCAGAGCCGGTGCTTTAAGTGAAGATGACGAAGCAGGAGAGAGATAGCTGGAGAGCGTCTCCTCTGCCTTCGGCATGGTCACGTACCCTGAAGCTTTTGCATCAAAAATGTTTCCATAAGCATTAGACTGGTTAGTATAAATTCTATTTGAAACAGGTCAAACCCAGGTCTTTGAAACCTCAGAGTGAAGATCTGGGAAGAATGGTAAGCACCGGCGGGAAGGCTGAGGACGTGCAGACAGAAGTCTATCATCTAATTTGCTTTCATTTCTAGACTCCTGCCTATCAGTTGGCCTTACTTTTTTTTTATTGATTTTTTTTTTTTTGATTTTTTTTTTTTTTTTTACAGCCCGAAATAACACATCTGTCAGCCCCTCTTCAGCAGTATGCTGGAGTGACGAGTCAGTTTCTTCTGATGCAAAACTTTCGACATCGAGCTCCTCAGAACTGGATAATCTAAGTTCGACATCATGTGCCTCGACCCGGGCAGAAGTAACCGCCGCAGCGCGTGCTTCCAGAGCCGGGTGAGAGGCACTAGATCTCGCTGGAGATAGCTGAGATAGGGCGGAGCCCGTCTCAACGTCGCCAGTGAGATCCATCTGCGAGCCCCAAGACAAGCGCCGCCGCTCTGCCTCAACAGAAGCAGGGACCCGAGCCTCGGGGAGCTCGCAGCAAACCACTCTCCTCGAAGAGCGATCGCCGCGAGCGCAGAGTTCTCAAGGGAAAACGCTCGCAATGCTCACAATCGACCCCCTCGAGAGCCGACTGGGAATGCTGCAATCCCAAACAAGCAACACACAGCTGATGTGTATCCCCACCCGTGATGTATCGTGTACAGGGGGAAACACACTTTCTATATTGCTCGCTCGTCACTTTGACACTCATATTGTTTTTTATATATATATATATATATATATAGTGAGAATCTCCTGTCTAAACAGACAAACACAATCGCTAGATTTCAGACACACACAGAGCTTGCTGAAGTAACAAAAAGCTGGCGTATTGTGTGCTCAGGGGATATTTATAGCTTCCTGGTCGATGACGTCACTCGCTATGATGCTCCATCTCTCCATTGACTGATTTCATTCATGCTTCAGACGCGTTACGCTGGAGGGTGTTCCCACTGCGATTACACGCAGCGGTAGTCCCTGAAGGGGAACTGTGGCCTGCTCTCTGTATTGTGGATAATAGTTGATAATTGAATTTGAGTCTTCTTCGCCAGCATAACAGTCGTGCAGAGTTTGCACATTGCTTGTGTGAGATCCTCTGACTCGCCTTCATGGTTTAAAATGTAAAAAACTTCCAATGCGACTTCATCGTTTTTCTTCATCACCAATAGACAAATAATGGACAATGGTTCACATTTCCCATGATAATACAATTAAGTAAATAATACATAAATAAATAAAGTGAAGATTAAAAGTTGAAAGTAAATTAATCATACACCAGTGCCTCTTTTATTCATTAGTGCTTATGTACACATGGCTTGGAAGAAGTGGGGAATATTGTTTATCCGTTGTGCAACACGAACTGGAGGAAAGCAACAGTTTGTTAAATTGCAGCTAGTTTGATAGCAACAGAACTTAAAGATCTCCTGCTTTTTTTTCTTTTCTTGCTGCATCAGAGATTCAATTTTTTAACTTCTATCTTCGAGCAGGCACAGTAAGGGGGAAAAACCCCACTGCGTTTAGGGCAATCGATTCGTAGCTCTGCTTTAACTGTGTGATACAGAAATGACCAGATATCAGAAATTCATCTGACCATCCGATTGCAGGTCGGGAGAGGTTAATCGCCTCTCGTTCGCCCCTGTACACACACTGCACGAATTTGCACAGGGTATTTCGCATCTCATGGAAGGACAGCGTTACCGCATACAGAAAGACCTTTAAAACTGCTACATTCGCTAACTTTTTGACTCTCTTAGAAGAGAACAAACACAACCCTAGGTATTTATCTGATACAGTGGCTAAATTAACGAGAAATTAAACTTCAGATGTTTCCAAACAGCCATCATTCATAAAGTTCTTTACTTGTAAGATTGATACTATGAGAGAGAAAACTATAACCACACAACCGCAACATGTATGTTAGAGCCTATTCCGACTAAGCTACTGAAAGAGATGCTTCCAGTTGTGAGAGATCCTTAATATTATTAGATCAAGGAAAACATCTTGGAGCGCTGCTTGCTGGAAGGACCCATTTTTAGTAATCCCAGAAGGTGCTCTTTTGTTGGGTATCAAACTTGTATTTTCCGAAAAAAAGATCTGAGGCACTTCTGGTTAAAAAGCCTTTATTCAAACATGTATCACTCTAGAAACATTATAAGTGACGAAACATTTAAAGTGTCTAAAATGTTTTATAGATTGAGCCTTAATATCATTGTCATTAGGATACGTACCAAAAACTATTAAGCTGGCTGATGTCAGAACCTTATTGAAAAAACACAACTTGTTCCTAGAGAATTAGTTACAGACTGATCTGGAATCTGCCTTCTCAAAAATACAGGGAAAAGCAGTATCCTCACAACTATGTTCCTTTTTAGAAAGAAATGGTATCTGTGAGGGTTTCCAGTCAGGATTTACACCGTATCACAGTACTGAGTACAGTACAAATATAAAAGATTTGCTCTTATCATCCGATCGTGCTGGTATCCCTTTTATTATTATTACTGGATCTCAGCATTTGATACTATTGGCAAACACATTCTTTTGAATTTTTTTGAATTCGTTTGAACTCGATCACAAGTTTAGTATGGAGTACCACAAGTACTAGGACCATTGCTCTTCACTCAGCACATGCTACCCTTGAGAGACATCTAGAGGAAGCAAATGGGGAGACAGAAATGGGGACATGATCAGGAAAAGTCCACAAGCCAGGACTTGACCTCCGGTCACCCGAAGCACAATGGCTATATATTGGCATGCTGGCCACGAGGCTATCGGTGTCAACTAACCAGCATCAATTTTATAAATATTTGAACCTCATTGTGTAAGAAACATAGGGGAAACAGACTACGATGGCAAACAATCCAGCTGTCGGAATCCCACCCAAATTATGACAGGTGTTAATGTAGTGAAAACTTGAATACTTTGTTTATTGAGAAACAACAGCTTATGCCAGTATAATACAACAATATCGTACAGTAAAAAGTTGGATCTCTTAAGAGAGGATGAGAAACACTTTCTGCTTATGTACTAAATACGATATAAGAGAAACTTTTAACTTGATTCCATCATTACTACTTTTAGTCTGGGTGCCACAAGCCCCATAAACATAGGAACCACACTTATTGGATCCTGTCCTAAAAGTTTGTTTTTTCTTGTTTTCCAGATTACCAATTTTGCAGTGCCTGATAAATTTATTAAAACCAAAGTCCTTTTCCTATGAACGGAATACCTAGGACCATAAACAAACAATTTGAAGGAAAAAGCCTAACCTCTAAACAAAAACCTTTTAAACAAGTCAAGTACAAGGCCTTCTTCCCAGTTGACTCGAAACTATCCAAAACGGGGGTTTAAAATGTCAACAAACAGTGATCATCCTCTTCCCAATTCTCCACAGCAGCACTGACAATGAGTGAAGGAAAAACATAATCATGCCCTTCTGTCCACTCGTGAATCACCGTTGTGTTATCCAGAAAGTCTCTGTACTCCTCTCTACTTCTGCAATGAACTGTTGCAGATTTCACTTCAGTCCTTTGGCTTATAGCTTCCACACTGCTACTCAATACATGGCCCAACTTCATATATCCAGCAGCCGTGAACGTACGCATGCAGATGATAAAAGTCTTGAAGAAAGGAGAGGGTTAAAAAACAGAGGTTCTTCCAACAGCCAAGGTCCAACTGACAAATCAGGTGATCTTGACACAGTAAAAACTTTCCAAGCTTCAAGCATAGATTTATAATATGGGGTAAGGTCTACCAACTCAGACTCCTGTAAATCCATAAGAAATAGATGTTTATCGAGGCCCATTCCGCCTACCCTCCGCAAAAGGGCTATTGCAGTGTCCATCCAAGCAAAATTGCTGTTGTATAGCAGTCTTTGAACAGTTTGTAAGCAAAAAGTCATTATTAATGCCTTGAGGTCCACCAGACTCTGTCCCCCTTGTACAGGAAGATAAAGTACAGCAGATCGGAGCCAATGGTATCCAGACCAGAAAAAGTTCACTAAGTGTCTCTGAATAGCTTGAACTAGACCTGCTGGTGGTTGCAATACATTGACTTTATGCCACAAAGTGGATGCCACCAAATTATTGGCCACCAAAAGTCTTCCCCTATAGGACAACTGGGGTAGCAACCATCTCCACCTAGACAATCGTGTGCATACTCTTTCCTCTACACCCTCCCAATTTAATTTTTGAAACTCATTAGAACCAAAAAAAAAATACCCAATATCTTAAAACCTTCTAATTTCCATTTGAGGTCTCTAGGCAATTGTGGGAGGTTCTCCGAAATGCCTTGACCTACCCAGAGAGCCTTACTTTTATCCCAGTTCACCTTGGCTGTTGAAGCCTTCTCATAAACAAAAAGTGCATCAGACAAAACCTTAACATCTTGTGTTTTTGAAAAATACAGTAATGTCATCGGCATAAGCACTTAAAACTGTTCTTGATGTCTTAAACATAGCAGGTATATGTAAGCCAGACCTTTCTTCTAGTAATTTGCAAAGTAAAGGTTCAATTGCTATACTATATAGCTGCCCTGATAAAGGACACCCCTGTCTTATACCCCTTGTAACAGAAATGGGACGGCTAAATCCACCTCCCACCTTGACAATACATGAAGCCCCTGCATACAACAATTTCATCCATTTTAAAAAACCTTCCCCAAAAACAAAAACATTCAAAACATTAAAGAGATAGTTGTGATCGACACGATCAAACGCTTTTTCTTGGTCCAGGGAGATTAAACCAATTTCCGTTTTAGAAACTCTGCAAATGTCCAAAACATCCCGTATCAAAAGCAAATACAGCAGACAATATAATTATGACATGGAGGCGCCGGCGCGGTCACTTGCATTGCACGTGAACTTGTGCGCATCTCATCATAAATTAACCGAAATATGCCTCAGACCTGAGAAATGTATCTATAGAAAGCTTGCAATTAAATCTTTAAACGAAACAATTTCAAACGAAAAGAAATGGGCTACTCTCTGATTATGTTGCACACACACGTGTCGAAATAAGATATTATGTTGAAATAACATTAATACATCTTTAAATTTATTGCATTGAATGTTATGCTTATTCAATTTAGTAAAATTAAAACTTAAGTTGTGATAATTAAAATTATTGAATATTAAATATTGAAGTTTTTCTCATTTAATAGCCTATATGCGCAGCTCCCCCTGTCAATAATAGCACCCCCTCAGCAGCGGCGTTAAAAATTATCCGGCGCTGTCCATGCTATGTTGTGGCTGACTGACGACAATACATGAAATTTCTCTGTACAGTATACGTTGTAGCCATTAAAGTAAACGTATAATATCATATTTAAATATTATAGGCTAATGTTATTTTTTAATTTAATCAATGTTGATTATGAAAGTGAGCATGCATCATGATGAATATATGATATATCATGAGATGCGCAATATGTCTGCAGACATGACTTTGACCAATTCATTGAGTTTTGTTATGTAGAAAGAACTCTTTTTAAAAGATTTTCGTTTTATATAAATTGTATCTTAATTTTGATCAATGTTTTATCAACCAATTGAATTGCCTGTATTTAATAAATAAGCAGCAAATAATATAGCAGACAATGAAATAAGGCGCCGGCGCAATCACTTGCATCGCATGTGAACTTGGAGGGCGCCGAAACTCAGCTTGTGTAACACAGAAGCAGGCTGAGTAGGATCCATGTGCAGTTTATTTAAATATAGCAGGCTCAGTGTACAAACAGGCGTGGGTCGAAATACCAAGGCTAACAACAATGTAAGAGACAGGACATCAAACGTGGTCAAAACAGGCCGTGGTTCAGGGCTGGCAGCTAACAACAGGAGTGAAGGTCCGAGAGAAACAGAGATCAATGGCAGGCAGAGAAGAGTCGTAGTCGGTAATCCAAGGCAGGGTCAAAACACAGACAGAAGATACAATGATAGGATAACGCTCAGAAATGCAGCCGGGGCAAACAAGACTTCGCAATGTGTGTATGAACAAGCAGGGTTTAAATAGTCTGGTTATGAGGATCAGGTGTACAGTAATCAGTCCCTGTATGTGGGTTCTTGGGAAGTGTAGTTCAAAGCTACCATTAGTATTCAGGAGAGTGAGACCTCCGGTGGCCGACAGGGGAATCTTCACCGGCGTTCGTGACAGCTTGTGCCTAACGCTGTCCATTGATGCTTTAATCATCAATCACGTAAAATGAGAGGCCAAGTCACAAGTCAAATAAAATGTTTTATTAACAATAAATTAGTGATTGTAGGACGAGATAGGGGATGCCTGGCTTCCCTTGGCTTACGGTAGAAAACGCTGAGAACTGGGATGAGGATGATCATTTCTCAAAAATACAAAATAAACTAATGTCATATTTAATCACTATAATACATGCTTATTATTTAGTGATGTGCTGCCCAATGCTAGCTTAGGCTTCTTCAGCCACAGGACTACGATGAATAGGCAACAGAATACAGAAATAAATAACGCTAAAATGCTGGACGGCAGTATAAGGGATTTAAAACCATTTCTTACCTCGATTTAAAGTGCACCAAACATGGCCTTGCATTCAGGTGTGTTGCTGATGAATCTCCGAACAAGAGATGGTATATCCAGCCTGTCCAGAATGTCACTATGTATGTGCAGTAGCGCCAGATGTGTCAACCTCTTCTGGCTTGTGGTACTTCGGGTCCAGGTTTTCAGTCGTCTGAGTGCTGAGATTGATCTTTCTGATGGAGCAGCTGACACAGGTAGACATAAACAAAGCTCAACGAATGCCTCAACTTCTTTAAATAGCTCTCTAGTTTGGGGATGCAATGATGAAATGAATTCAGCTATCTCTTTCACTGCAGTGAATCATCTCTCCTTATAGTTGCATTTGTAGGCGTGATCGATCAAACCGTTCCGGGAGTTGCATTTCTTCATTTAATCCAGACAGGTTTTGGTTTGCAGCTTCGGTCAGAGTCGTTTCTTGTTGTGCAGCAACTTTCATTCCATTTTGATCAAATCTTCTTTTAAGCTCAGTTTGGATTAAGTCTACTGCCTCAAAGAACTGACCTCGCCACTGTGCTTCTCCAGATTTGCACACCAGAGTCTCTGGTTCTGAAGTGTTGTGGATGCGAGCTGGGGTTTTGCTCAATCTGGAGAGATTTGGCATTTTCAAATTGTTGCATCTTGCAGCGGTGTTAACCTTGTCCATCAGCTCTTTGAAAGAGTCATCCCCCCGAAGTCTCTGCATATGTTGCTGGAGGACTGTTGCTGGAGGACACACTCGAGGGCTGCGCGTGCAGTTGATTTTTCACTCTGCAGACTTCGGGCCACTGCCTCAGAAGGCTCAAAAATTGCCTGGCTGCACACTAATCCAAAATATGTCCTTGCTTGTTTAGCTTGTGTGCACAATCTGGATATCTTAGACCGAATCTCAGCCCTAACTGACTTGTTTTGTTCCAGAGTCTGTAGGGTATCCAGTAGTGTAGCATATGCAGAGGTGACTCTTGAAATCGCAGTGCTGCGGATGCACCATCGGGTTGGGCAAAGCCCCAGAAGATTGCACACCACATCTTCACAGCCAAAAAGAGACCTGAACAACTGCTTACGTTTGGCTGATTCTGAAATGAGCACAGACACTCCCTGAACAAAATTCAATGTGTCTGCAATGAGTCTCACTTCCCTTGCTACCTCTTGCAGAACGAGGTCCGAAGCATGTTTACTGCAATGCACATATAGGGACCCTGGACACTCTGCTTTTAGCTTTGCCTGAACACCATTTATACGGCCAGACATGTTTGACGCACCATCGAAACAATATCCTGCCAAACGTTCCAGAGGTATGTTTAAACGGATAAATATGTCTTTGATGCATGAAAACAATGTTTCTGCCGATGAGCCACTAGTGTTATAAAATCCAAGAAAGACCTTTTGTGCCTTTAAATCATCTGAATCCACAAACTGCAAACAACATGAAAATTGCTCGCTCGCGCTAATATTGGTTGTTCCGTCTGCTGTGAGTCCAAAGAAAGAACAATGGCTAGTTTGAGACATGATTTCACGTTGTATGGCATGAGCAAACATCCCGAGAATTTCGTTTTGAATTGTATCAGACATCCAATTGTCTCTCCGTAACATCCATTCTCTTTCTTTTGGGAGAGCGCGTTTCCTCTCCAGCATTAACTGCCAGAGTACTCCATCTCGGTGAGCGTGCCCTCTGAGTTGCAACCCTTCACGGCCTAGGAGCTTGATTGAGCGGAAAAAAAAGCTCCAGCACAGCCCTACCCGTAGCCTGGTCTCGAGCGGCAATATCCGAGATCACAGCGTTGATTGGTGTTAATTTTAAGGATTCCAAAGCACGCACTGAAACCAAGTGCAATTCGGATAACTCATGTTGAGCAAATTTGTCACGAGCTTTCTTCCAGTTACTATATCCACCACCAACCTTTACAAAGGAGCTTTGATTGTTGTTGTGGAGGCGCAGTAATCCTTTATCCGTGGCTTTAGCACATATAAAACAAATCACAGAGTCAGATTCTCTAATGTAATGCAGCCATCTCCATTTGTCAAACCATCCACATTGAAATTAACGCGCGCAAGTATTTGATTGGACCATATAATAGGTAGGACATTTGTGTCTTTATCATTCAATCAAAAAGGAAGTTGCTTCAAACAAACAAACAACAGAATCAATAAAAAAGTCACTTCAATGAAAAGATAAACATTTTCAAATATAGAAAATCGTTTTTGAATGCAAATAAAATATTTGAGACTCCAAAAATTGCATTTGAACACTTTTTTTTTTATCATTGAAAATGTTCTCTTTGATTGAAGTAATCTTTTTTGTGTTTGGGCCATACATGGGTAGGACATTTGTGTCTTAATCATTCAATTCCAAAAAAGTTGTTTCAATCAAAAAAAATATTTTCAATCAAAGAAAAAACTGTTCAAAGGTAAAAAAAAAAAAAATTACCCCGTGAATAAAAAAAGTATTGAAGAGAATGTTTTTTTGCTGGTTTTTTTAATTTTTTTATTTGAAGTGAAAAAAAATTAGAATTTCAAATTGTTTTGATTTAATCTTTTTTTTAAGTGAAAAAAGTTTTGAAGTTCAGATTTTTTCGTTTGAATCTTTTTTTTTTTTTAAAGTGCAAAAAGTTTTGAAGTTCAAATTTTTTTGATTGAATCGTTTTTACACAAACGTTCTGCAGTGGGTGGGTGCTTCTCTATTGGTCAGACATGTTTGATTGACAAGTGTCTACACCAACGACATCTTTCTGACAAAGAAGTCATGTTCGCCACTCGCCAGCAAGCTTTTTGCCAGCAAGTGGAGGGAGCAGCCGTGAAGTTAATTTTCCTGAAGCTACAGATCTATCTCTGTGAGCCTTGCAGCGGCCAAGTACAGGGGGTAGTGAACTGATGATCAAATGAGTGTTCCAATTATTTGTAATTTTGGTTTATAGTCAATCTTGCACCTAGCACCCTAAAACCAAGTGATGTACGCAGTTGTGGTCATGATTATTTTCAGGAATTGGCATGCAGCTTGACGTAACAATAGCATAGCAGCCTATATCCCGCTCTCAAAATAAAAGCATCTACTAAACAGACAGCGCTGTGGGCATTTGTCTGTTCTTTGAGCACTAATGACGTTACTTAGTAGAACATAACAGCACTAGCACATAGCAAGCTGCTGTGGTGGGGGGGGGGTCCATCGGAGTATCAACTAGCCGTTCGCGCACTTTGCTATCCTGTCTGAATATATTTAGATATCTAACCTAACACCATCACAAAAATTCCTCAACGTGAACTAAGTTAGTACCACTCCCTCCACTTGCTGGCAAAAAGCTTGCTGGCGAGTGGCGAACATGACTTCTTTGTCAGAAAGATGTCGTTGGTGTAGACACTTGTCAATCAAACATGTCTGACCAATAGAGAAGCACCCGCCCACTGCACTTAAAAAAAAAAGTGATTCAAACGAAAATATCTGAACTTCAAAACTTTTTTCACTTAAAAAAAAAAAGATTCAATCAAAACAATTTTAACTTCTAAATGTTTTTCACTTCAAATAAAAAAAACTAAAATAGCGAAAAAACACATTCTCTAAAATACTTTTTTTATTTACGGGGTAATTTTTTTTTTTTTTTAGCATTTGAACAGTGTTTTCTTTGATTGAAAATATTTTTTTTTTGATTGAAACAACTTTTTTGGAATTGAATGATTAAGACACAAATGTCCTATCCATGTATGGCCCAAACACAAAAAAGATTACTTCAATCAAAGAGAACATTTTCAATAAAAAAAAAAGTGTTCAAATGCAATTTTTGGAGTCTCAAATATTTTATTTGCATTCAAAAACGATTTTCTATATTTGAAAATGTTTATCTTTTCATTGAAGTGACTTTTTTATTGATTCTGTTGTTTGTTTGTTTGAAGCAACTTCTTTTTTGATTGAATGATAACGACACAAATGTCCTACCTATTATATGGTCCAATCAAAAAACAATGTTACTTCAATTAAAAAGGTTGCTTTAAACAAAACAAAACGGACTTCTATCAAAGAAAACATTTTCCTTCAAAGGAAAGCAGTGTTCGAATGTATTTTTTTGAGTCTCAAATATATTTTTGGATTCAAATACTTTTTTTCTTTGAAAATATTTTTTTGGATTGAATAATAAAGAAACAAAACTACCTCCATACAGAATCAGATCAAATATGTGTTTTTGGAGGAGAGAAGGGTGGATGTTGGACGGATGTCTTGAGGAAGAGCATTCCACAACCTCGAAGCCACTAAAAGACTCCCACGTTACCAGACTATTGAATCCGACAGAATATGACACAGCCCCACCTCAGATATTTTTCACCAGCCGCCACTGAATACTGCTCTAAATTTCATATGTATATATCATGTCTTCAACATTTAAAATATGCACAATGAGGCTAAACATGTCATGACAACACAAGCAAACCCGAGTGACTGGACAATGCAGTCTCAACACTACAGGTTCAAGATTCACTGTACTGATGATCCACAGGTTAGCAACAGTACTAAACTCACAGAAACAGCAGCTGTTGAGAGAGATCCTCACTAGATGTGTTAATGTTACCTCGGACAGTGCGGAGGTCCGGTTTGGCCTTCCTGAATGAAGTCCACCTCCTGCCCTGTCCTCTGGCCCACGGTGAAAACCGCCGCTATTGCATGCTCCATTCTTAGGTTCGCCCGCGTTTCTTCTTCTTTTATGCGTTTCCTGATAATTAGCAAACAAACAAAGGTTGTAGGGTCATAGCGCCACCTACTGTGCTGGAGTTGAATTTTTTATTAATCCTCGAATAACAATAACATTTGGAAAGGATGTAAAAGCTAAGGATTGGCAATACATACAAATACACACACAAAATAAAATAATACATAATTTCTACATAATTGACACATCTTACCACAAATTAAGAATAGTTACAAATTACTTGATAAAAGAAACCTAAAAGTTATTTAAAATATAATGACATGACAAGGACAAGTTGTATTAATTCACTAACATGCAGACATTGATACACTAGCAAATCTTCTAAATTATGGTGAAATTCTCAATAAAACACCATATCAGCTAGTTTGGCATAATCTTACATTAGAACTATTTATCAGTAAATAAAATTAAATGGAACACCATTGTTGTGAATATTATAATTAATTTGGGGAATCATGTGAGTCAAGTGAAATTCCTGGAGTGTCAAGGTGGTGTAACCTTTAAATCCACCTTCCAATGTTGGCTATCTACATCTGTCAACTATTCTAACTTTGAGCTGCAGCTATTCGAATTAAATACCTCATCTCCGACGCTGTGTACAGTTGTGTATCGTCCACCGAGATTTAACAAAGATTTTATGCAAGACTTTGCTGATTTTATAGCAGGTCTAAGGTTAAACTATAATCATTTTATAATTTGTGGTGATTTTAACTTGCATGTTTGTTGTGAAAACAAACCTATGGTTAAGGACTTCTTAAATCTACTTAATGCTTTTAATCTCACTCAGTCGGTGTCTGGCCCAACACATGAAAAAGGACACACATTAGACTCATGTGTCTCATGGCTTGTGTGTTCATGTAAATGAAATGTGTAACGGATGTATTTCGGATCACTTTCCTGTTTTATTTACGATTACAGTCCCATGTTTTGTGGGCAAGTCTCCTTTTGCACACTGCCGCCGTGTAATTAACAGTCAAACCCCGGCACAGTTTCTTTTTTTCAACTCTTTTTAACTCAACCTGCACAAATATCCGTTGAGCATGAAACGCACTAAAGCGCTTTCAGAGCCTTGGCCAAATGACGCCACCCGAGCGATCAGACGTACATGTCGGCAAGCTGAGAGAAGGTGGAAGAAAGATAAACTCAGAGTGTCATATGAAATTCTACAGCTATACCTATCTGATTATCAGAGAGCTGTAAAATTTGCAAAATCTGTTTTTATTACTAAACTGGTCCCAAACAACCGTCACAGGTTCTTTTAACATGTTTAATACTATTACAAATCCCCGTAACTCTGCTCCTATTACACCTACGTTGGACCTCTGTAATTCTTTTCTAGAATTCTTTGTTGAGAAGATTGTTACTCTTCGATCTTCTGTAACTTCATCCTTGCGACCATGATCCCTCTGTTCCTCCTATATGCCTCGCGGCGCTAGATCAGTTTGAGCCTATATCAATCCTCTCCCTATCTGAGGTGGTCAATCATCTGCGGCCCACAGATTGGCCCTCAGACAGTATTCCCTCTCGCCTGATCCGAGAAGTCTTTGACACCGTTGGACCATGTATTTTATCATTGATAAATACTTGTCTTGTTTCTGGTCATGTTCTGTCCGCTTTTAAACAATCTTTCCGGGGGAGTTGTTGTTCCAGCAGCGGAAGGCCAGTGCTGGCTGGTGCCGAAACAGATAAGATTTGGATTGTTTGGTCTTGGGGCGAGTAGCCGCATTCCAATTTACACAGGCTATTCTCCTGGTCCGTTTTGGTCTATAGGTAGATATCTTCAACGTCCTCCACGGAAAGAGCCGCCAGACACACGACCCGCCACCTCTCCCACGCGTCCATCGTGTAGCCAGCTGCGAACGTCCCGGCAGGGCAGTCAGGTTCCCCCGAACCCAAGCTTCTCGTCCAGAAGATGCTGTCAATTGCGTTGAGAGACAAGTTGATCTCTTAGTTTGGAGGTTGTGCAGTTGATCAGTGCTGAGAGCGTCTCTCAAAGTACAAGACAGTAGACTAGACGTGACGAGAGAAGCAAAGCAGGGGAGGGAGAGGGAGAGAAAATGCGACCGCCTTCGTTGAGAGCAGAAGTAGAAGACATGTTTGTCGTAAGTTTTATTGTAAAAATATAGGATATCAACATAATGATGTAGTTGTTTATATTTTTAGCTTCATTGCAAGTGTGTGACATTTGGTATAGAAATAAACAATGGTAATTAAGTGCTTTTCCTAAAAATGAGAAAGAAAATACAGGGTCATATATAAATATAAAGTCAGTATGTGAGGATAAATATATGTGTTTTAGTCTGAACTAGGTAAGATGTGTGCTTCCATTTCAGTTTCCACAAATCCCTTCACTCGACTGGGATGTGCTCTTGTGTTCTGGGCGGCGAGTGCAGTAACTGTAACATCGGGCACATTTAGTATTACAAACATTTATACCGACTTCATCAGGCAAAAAAATTCTTCACAAAGAACACAAAGAATGGCCTTCTCGGCTGCCATAGTTGCAACTCTTGCGTCATCAGAACAGCGTGTTCAACGTATCTGCGTTTCTGTTTAATAAACGTTGTGCAACTTTTTGTCGGGGCTGAACGCAGCCGTGGTCCGGGGCAGGTGATGTTCCAGGGAAGGGGTTGCAAACTGAACTTGGACTTCAATTCTCTCTATACCTTTATCAACTTTATAAACTAACGTCACAACTTTTACTTGCACTGATATAGCAAGACTTTTTATTTTAGTTGTCCTCTTTCATACACAGCTATTTTCTTCTTGCTGTGCAAATTTGTTTAAATTCTTAATATTTTTTAATCTCGTAATATTCTGCAGAAGAGAGAAGTGACTCGCGCTGCTTCTCTCGTGAGAAACACTACTAATGAACTCAACCAGGCCCCGCCCCTTTATTCTGAGTGTGAATTATTTAAATGAGGAATATTGTGACGGGTTTGTTCCCGGAAGAAACTACAATGGAGGCATTTCAGGAGTTCAGAAACACTGACGCTGACATAAAGACCTGGAGCTTTTTCATGATCAAACAGCAACACTGATGATCATGAAATAAAGCATATTAAGTTCTCTTTAAATATGCGTTCCTGCATGAAAGTGTACAGAAAGTCTCACTGCTGAATATTTAGTATGTACTGCAGATGCTCTGTATGTGTGAAACACTAAGATGATCTTCTGCAATTGTCATAATGCATGCATGCAATGCTGTATCCCACAATGCAGTGCACTCAGCTTGGCTTTTAAGCATTTCTCGACCAGTGTTTAGTTTCTCTGATAAGCATTAATATGATTTTCTGTAAAGCTGTTTTGAAGCTCTACTAAGTCACATGTGCAGGAACATGTTCATTAGTCTTTTTATTGTATGGTGCAGTTTTGTTTTTGCAAAATCATAAATCTTTATACAATTAGAGAAGATCCACTTGGCTGTGCAAGTTTTCCTCAAGATTAATACGAGCAGCTCTGCGGCGCAGCACAAAATAAAGGACGGCTCCTGACTAAAATTGCAGATAAATGGCGTTCATCTTCGGAATCGATCAAACTCGGGAGGTTTATTGTTCTGGTGTACGTTTTAGACAGAAAGGAAGCGTTCCCTCTGACAATCCTCAACAGACACAATATGTGGTGAGTGTGTGATTGTGTGTGAGAGCATGTGTGAGTGTGTGTGTGTGTGTGTGTGTGTGTGTGTGTGTGTGTGTGTGTGTGTGTGTGTGTGTGTGTGTGTGTGTGTGTGTGTGTGTGTGTGTGTGTGTGTGTGTGAGTGTGTGTGTGTGTGTGTGTGTGTGTGTGTGTGTGTGTGTGTGTGTGTGTGTGTGTGTGTGTGTGTGTGTGTGTGTGTGTGTGTGTGTGTGTGTGTGTGTGTATGTTACGTGCTTGAAGATGTTAACAGGATGATTGTGCAACACTTAAATGAGACAACTGTTGCCATGGGTGCAAGTAGCAGAAACTACCAAGAAGCAGAAAAATTTACGTTAAGTATGTTTTAATTGAAAAGCTGCAATGAGTTTACAAAACAGATTATAAGTATAAAAGAAAGACAAGTAAACAGAAATCCAAGAAAACAAGAGCGTCGCCAAATCATTGAAATAATCAAAACAGAATTTCCATAACTATTTAACCCAAACCTCTAAAATTACCTACCAAAAGAAAAACGCAGAAACAAACCCGATATCTTCAAGATGGATTTATAAAGGCCAACAATCAGTAGAATACGAAATCAAGAAACAAGAAACGCTAAGTGGTATCTACCTGCAACACACTGCGTTTGAATCAGATTATCCTTGTGTAACACAGGGATCAGTCACACGCACACACCTGCACTTAATACGAGTTTTGAGTGATCTAGCGCTGAAACAGTGCATTCTCTCAGATCAGTCCAATAATACATCAAGAACAACAATAAACAAACCCCAAGGTGTGTTGATTTAGAAATCACTGCATAAACAAACATTAATGTGTCGTGATCATGACTCTATTGACATTTTAACCCAAAGGCACGGGTGTTGAATGAGATCTGGTGCTGATCTGCTCACTCCTTGTCAATGGGGCTTTTTAAACTGCCAGAGCGTCAGCGGATTGGTCGAACGTCGGTCGTGATGTGTGACATCGTTACGTCACGTATATGATGATGGACAGCCGTATTTTTTAAAATTGCATCATCGTCTACCTTAAGTAAGGCAGATCAATAATATTGTTGAATATTAAATGTCCCCAACTAAGCAAGCCAAAAGCCAAGGCGACAGTGAAGGAACCGAAACTCCATCAGTAACAGAATGGAGAAAAAACCCTCGTGGGAACCCAGACTCAGTCTCAGTTCTCCTCTGGCCAACGGACCAACAGAGTATGATTATGATTCAGGAGCATTACAGGTCAGAGTTCAGATTGGATTGGAACATTATATTGTGCAGTTCATCTGTTTGAAGACCGGAGTCACGCGTGTCTGGAGACGAGGGTGTTGAGGATCAGTGCCGATGGCTGTGGTGTTGATGAGGCCTTCACAGCGAGAGTCTAGTGGACACAATCTCTGCTGACACTTCAGGGATGCGTTGTGGTCGTGTCCAGGCGCAGGTCCACCATCTGATCTGGATACGGCCCGGATCCGGCTGACTTCAGTAAACCTCGGAATAAACAGAAAGACTAATATTAGCGTAAATGCCATTCTTCTTATGATGTAGCGAGTACATCAGGTGTTATAGGTGTTTTGTCAAAACAGTAGTTTTGACGGAACCAGATGCTTCCTGAACAGGCACTCGCTCTGTTTTTCGAGCTCCGTCGAATCAATACATTAATCCTTGATTTTCTTCTTTTCAACTAATTTATAAACAAGCACTTTCTATTTTTATATCATGGGAACTTATCCTCGTTACTATTCCATATAAAAGACAATCGGATTACTTTGATATCGCTACTTAGATCCAACTTTGCGAATCTCGGCTACTAGCCTTTAGTCAGCTAGCATTTCACGCGTGGCCTCGCGCCTACCGACCGTCTTATTTTACACCCGTTTCACTGAAAGGATACAGGTTATATCCAGCATTTCAGTCCTAAATTAGTAGTGATATTGGTAGTATCACTACTAATTTACTGTTCATCTGTTATAATGGCGAACATATCGGATGTGTGTCTAACGTTACCTCTGAGTGCAGGTGAGGACACATTCGAGCTGATTTCGGTACGATTGGAGCTGGAATCGGTGGAGAAACAGATACGTGGTCTGCTGGAGAAACAAGCCGAGCTGCGGGATCGGCGATCAGCGCTTGAAACGTCACGCGCCGATGCTCATAAGTCAGTGGTTAGTAACTTTTTGATTCCGACTTCGTCTACTCCGTGCGTTTCTCTGCCAAGGAGGACGCGATCATCTCTGGCATCATTCACTCCGGCACCGACACAACACCATGGACCCTGGGTGATCCCACAGCGAAAGACACGAGCCAGGACCAGAGCAAGAAGCTCACCGCCCCTCCCGGTCTTCGAGATCTCCACCCGGAACCGCTTCTCCCCTCTTCGCGAATCGGAACGTGACGCCATGGTCCGTCATGTCCGTGCTACCTCAGGTAAGGGTACGGTGCGCACTCACTGCTTTCCTGGTGCTCGTGTTCTTGATGTCGCCGCACAGGTTCCCGAGATCCTGAACGGTGACGAGCACGTCGGAGCTGTTGTGCTGCACGCGGGAGTGAACGAAATCAGGATCCGGCAGACGGAGGTTCTGAAGAAGGACTACAGGAGCCTGATCGAGACGGTTCGCAGCACATCGCCTGAAGCAACGATCATCGTGTCTGGACCGCTTCCCACGTACCGACAAGGACAGGAAAGGTTCAGTAGATTATTTGCACTAAATGAAAGGTTAATGTCATGGTGTAATGAACAGAAACTGCTCTTTGTAAATAATTGGAATCTGTTCTGGGAGCGACCTAGGCTCTACTGTGCTGATGGCCTGCACCCCAGCAGAATCGGAGCGGCTGTTCTGTCGGACAACATCTCCAAGACGTTACACACCATATGACTAGTAAGTCAAAGTCCAAATCACAGTCTTTGCTGTCCCAACTTAATTGATATAAGTAGTGTAGAACATTATATAGAAACTGTGTCTATTCCTCGTTTAGTGAGGCCATATAATAAATCTACTGTAGGATCTAGGAAAAATCTTATTGTAATTAAAACTGAAAATCTAAATATCAGTGAACAAAAACAATTTCTAAAATTAGGTCTTCTAAACATTAGATCGCTCACACCTAAGGCGGTTATTGTAAATGAAATGGTCACAGATAATAGCTTCGATGTACTTTGCCTTACTGAAACCTGGCTTAAACCAAATGAGTATTTCGGTCTAAATGAGTCTAGTCCACCGGGATACTGTTATAAGCATGAGCCCCGTCTGATCGGTCGTGGCGGCGGTGTTGCAACAATCTATAGAGATATTCTTAATGTTACTCAGAAAACATCTGATCTATTGGTCAATAGATAAAGCAATAATTGTTGGAGATTTTAACATACACGTAGATAACACAAATGATGCGTTAGGGACTGCGTTTACAGATTTATTAAACTCCTTTGGGGTCAAGCAAAACGTCAGTGGTCCCACTCATCGTCTAAATCATACACTAGACTTAATTTAAATCATATGGAACCAATCCAACTGATATAGATATTATACCGCAAAGTGACGATCTCACTGATCATCACATGGTAACTTGTATAATACGTACTGCCGAAATTTGTCATGTTGCGCCACCTTATAGACCAGGCAGAACAATCGTTCCAACCACTATAGATAGATTCTCAAATAGCTTACCTGATCTATCTCAGCTGCTCAGTGAACCCAAACAAACAGATGAACTAGAGGAAATGACTAGCAGTTTGAGCACCATTTTCTATAGTACATTAGATATTGTTGCACCAATTAGATCAAAAAAGGTTAGAGAGAAAACTAAAGCACCATGGTACAACAGTGCTACGCATGTTATCAAGAGAGAAACTCGTAACCTAGAGCGTAAATTGAAACAAACTAATTTAGAGGTCTTTAGAATCGCGTGGAAAGACAGTATGTTACGTTGTAAAAAGGCTCTAAAAGCAGCCAGGGCTGAGCATCTCCACAAACTAATAGAAAATAACCAGAATAATCCAAGGTTTTTATTTAACACCGTGGCTAGACTAACAAATAAACAGACATCACCAGAGCAAAATATTCCGTTACAGTATAGTAGTAATGATTTTATGAACTACTTCAATGAGAAAATAGAAAGCATCCGTAACACAATTGTAAATGTAGACTCTTTTATGGTGTCTTATGATTCATCCTCAATTATGGCCCCTTTGGAACAACTACACCGCTTTACAACTATAGGACAGGAAGAGCTAAATAAACTTATCATTGCATCTAAACCAACAACATGTTTATTAGATCCAATACCCACTAAACTACTGAAAGAAGTGTTACCTGTAGTGGAAGAGCCTCTTCTTAATATTATTAACTCGTCTTTATTTTTAGGTCATGTTCCAAGAATATTCAAGCTGGAAGTAATAAAACCTCTCATTAAGAAACCGCAATTAGATCCAAATTGTCACGTTTGATCAATTCACTTTCTCTCTCTCGTCTTGTGTGCCGTGTGTGTGTGTGTTTAGTGTGGGCGTGGTCACTGATCACTTCTGATCAGCTGCGCCAGCTGGTTTCACTTTGTATGTGGCTTTATATGTTGAGTAACTGGTGTCTCATGTTGTCAGATCATTGTTCGTCGCCAGTGAGTTCCTGTTCTTCGTGTCGTTGCTGAGTCGTTCCTGTTCGTCGTGCTGTCGTTCCCGGTTGGATTGTTATCGTTTCGTGTTCTGGATTACCTTCACTGGACTTCCACACGCGGTCACGGATACTCACCACGGGATCACCGAGCACCTTCACCGAGGACATCACCAGCACTGCACCACCTGCTCACCTGGGTCCCTGCGCCACTGTTCCATCTGTGTTGTGCCGTCTCGACCCCAGTGTGTCTGTTCTGACCGTTCTGCTATCTGTTCTTCAATAAAGCGTTTATTGCATTTGCATCCGGTGTCGTTCCAGTATGTCACAGAATGATCTGACCTCAACGGATGCAGCAAGCGCATCAGGCTGGGACAACTTCGCTGCTAACAGCATCGTCAGGATGGACCAACAAGAGGAGGGCATCACAAACATGGGTCGAGCGGTTCAAGCACTTGTGGCGCAGGTGTCCGAGCTCACCCAACAACTACAACTTCTCAGGGTTCCCACTGCGCCGCCCACACCGCCGTTCAACCCACACCTCCAGAAGGATGGAATCGTCGTGAGCCACGTTTACCCACACCTGAAGGTTATGCAGGTGAGCCGGAGTTCTGCAGAGCATTTTTAACCAGATGCTCTATGCACTTTTCGTTACAGCCGCAGACATTCGCCCAAGAACAATCCAAGGTGGCATTTGTGTTAACCCTATTGTCTGGCAAGGCTGCACTTTGGGGAACGGCGGTGTGGGAGAACCAAGATCCATGCTGCGCCTCGTTCCTGGCACTCTCCGAGGAAATGAAGAGAGTCTTCGATCGGGCTGTGGCGGGTAGGGAGGCGGCCAGACTACTCGCCGATCTGCGCCAGGGAGACCGCTCGGTGTCGGAATATTCCATCCAATTCCGCACCCTGGCCGCAGAGTGCCAATGGAACGAGGAGGCGCAGTGGGACCGTTTCCTGCATGGGCTGGCTGACCGTGTCCAAGATGAGATCTACATGTTGGACTTACCCGCGAGACTGAACGGACTCATTGAGTTGGCTCTTCGGGTCGACGCTCGGCTGAGCAGGAGGAGGCGGGTCGTCCAGAATCGTCATTTCTTCAGCACAGAGAGTGCACGCACCGTCAGCGAGGACACGGTCAGCCCCGTCACCGATCACGAGCCCATGCATGTGGGCAGAGCTCGGCTTTCCCGGGAGGAGAGAGAAAGGCGGAGATCCCAAAGTCTTTGTTTATACTGTGGTAAACCGGGGCAGTTCGTCAACTCATGCCCGGTAAAAGAGCAAGCCCGATAGTATCAGTGAGGCTACTATCGGGTGGGATCTCCGCCGAGAAGACCTCATCATCCACTCTCCTTCCGGTAAGGCTCAGGTGGGCAACTCACTTTCACGACACCAAGGCTTTACTGGACTCTGGGGCAGAAGGTAATTTTCTGTACATTAGACTCGCTAAACAACTTCTCATCCCCTTTTCTCCCCTCAACCGCAAGATCTCCGTCAACGCCCTTACTGGTCAAGAACTTCCTAACATTTCGCACGTTTCTGAACCCATCACACTCACTACATCTGGCAACCACACTGAAACTATAACATTTTTTCTCATTGATTCACCCATTGCACCAGTAGTACTCGGACATCCCTGGCTTACACTTCACAACCCCAGAATTGATTGGGGTCAGAATTCCTTGTCTGCGTGGAGTAATAAGTGTCATGAGTCTTGTCTCGTATCTGCGTGTTCGTCTGTACCTGTTTCTGTGTTTCAGGAGGAGGAGGTGAATTTGTCTAACGTGCCCAAGGAGTACCAGGATCTGAGAGAAGTGTTCAGTAAGTCTCGTGCTGCTTCTCTACCTCCGCATCGTCCTTACGACTGTGCCATAGATTTAGTGCCAGGTGAGTCTCCGCCTAAGGGCAAGTTATATTCACTTTCTATACCAGAAAGGGAGGCTATGGAGAAATATATTTCTGATTCTCTAGCATCCAAGTTCATTCGCCCTTGCTCATCTCCCGCGGGGGCGGGGTTCTTTTTTGTGGGGAAGAAGGATGGATCTTTGCGACCTTGTATTGATTACCGGGGGTTGAACAACATCACGGTAAAGAACACTTAGCCTTTGCCGTTGATGTCTTCAGCTTTCGAGAGGTTGCAGGGAGCATCCATCTTCACAAAATTGGATTTACGTAACGCTTATCATTTGGTCCGCATAAGGAGGGGCGATGAGTGGAAGACCACGTTTAATACCCCTAGGGGGCACTTTGAATATTTGGTCATGCCGTTCGGGCTGTCCAACTCCCCAGCGGTCTTCCAGGCACTCGTCAATGACGTGCTGAGAGATATGGTTGACCAGTTCATATATGTTTACCTGGATGACATATTGATTTTTTCATCTTCTCTCCAGGAGCATGTTCAGCAGGTCAGACGAGTGCTTCAGAGGTTGCTAGAGAATGGGCTTTTTGTCAAGGCGGAGAAATGCGTTTTCCATGCACAGTCGGTTCCCTTCATAGGTCACATCGTCTCGTCTGAGGGAATGCGTATGGATCCTGACAAGGTTAAGGCTGTGATAGATTGGCCAAGTCCAGATTCCCGTAAGGCCCTACTGAGGTTTCTGGGGTTTGCCAATTTTTATCGGCGTTTTATTCGCAACTACAGCCAACTAGCCGCGCCTCTGACTGCCTTGACCTCCCCCAGAACGACGTTCAGGTGGTCCGATGCAGCCCAGGCTGTATTCGTCAAACTCAAGAGCCGCTTCGTTTCAGCTCCCATTCTTGTCGCCCCTGATCCATCACGTCAGTTCGTGGTGGAGGTCGACGCGTCAGAGGTGGGGGTAGGAGCAGTTCTTTCTCAACGCTCTTCCTCAGACGACAAGATGCATCCTTGCGCGTTTTTATCCCATCGTTTATCTCCTGCCGAACGCAACTATGACATAGGTAACAGAGAGTTGTTGGCAGTCAAGTTAGCGCTGGAGGAGTGGCGTCACTGGTTAGAAGGGTCAGAGGTACCTTTTATTGTTTGGACTGATCACAAGAATCTAGAATACATTAGAACTGCTAAAAGACTCAACTCTAGGCAGGCTCGCTGGGCACTGTTTTTCGGACGTTTTGACTTTTCTCTCTCGTACCGCCCGGGTTCCAAAAACATCAAACCCGACTCATTATCTCGTATTTTTGATCAGACCGAACGCCCGTCTACTCCCGAGCGTATTTTACCAGAGACTATTGTTGTCTCCGCTCTCAGGTGGGAGATCGAATCGAGGGACATGTCGGCCTTAGAAGGGGTAACGCCTCCGCCCGAGTGCCCACCGAACCGTTTATTCGTACCAGAGGGGAATCGGTCCGAAGTTATTCAGTGGGGACATTCTTCCAGCATAGCGTGTCATCCAGGAGTTAACCGCACCAGTTTTTTGGTAAGACAACGATTCTGGTGGCCCATGATGGCTCGTGACATCCGCAATTTTGTATTGGCTTGCTCGGTTTGCGCCACTGGTAAGACTTCCAATCGACCTCCAGATGGGTTACTCCAACCATTGTCAGTCCCTTCGAGACCCTGGTCCCACATCGCTCTAGATTTTGTTACCGCCCTCCCGCCCTCCCAGGGCAAGACAGTCGTTTTGACTGTCGTGGACCGGTTCTCGAAGGCGGCTCATTTCATTCCCTTGCCCAAATTACCCTCAGCCAAGGAGACAGCGGTAACAGTCATAGATCACGTCTTTCGACTTCATGGCCTCCCGATAGACGTGGTCTCTGACAGGGGTCCCCAGTTTGTGTCCAAATTTTGGCAAGAATTCTGTAGATTACTGGGGGCGACTGTCAGTCTATCTTCGGGGTTTCATCCCCAGAGCAATGGACAAACCGAGAGAGCCAACCAAGACTTGGAGAGAGTGTTGCGATGTTTGGTGTCCAAGAATCCTTCCTCCTGGAGCCAACAACTCTCGATAGTGGAGTACGCCCACAATTCGTTGCCAGTGTCATCCACGGGCCTCTCGCCGTTTGAATGTAGTTTAGGTTACCAGCCAACAGTTTTTACCAGTATGGAGTCCGAGGTCGCGGTCCCCTCCGCTCATGCGTATGTCCAGAGGTGTCACCACACCTGGAATAGAGCCCGTGAGACTCTCCTCCAGGCGGGGAAGCGCACCAAGGCCAAGGCCGATCGCCACAGGTCAAAGCCCCCCGTATACGTCGTAGGTCAAAAAGTGTGGCTTTCAACTAAGAATATTCCTCTCCGATCCGTGTCTAATAAACTTGCCCCCAAATTCATTGGTCCGTTCCCTGTCCCCAAGATCATTAGTCCGGTGACAGTCCGCCTCAAACTTCCTCCGGCGTACAGGAGAATTCATCCCGCCTTCCATGTTTCCAAAATAAAACCTGTGTTTTACGCACGTATTAATCCGCCAGTCCCGGTTCCCCCACCGCCGCGTCTCGTAGACGGGGAACCAACGTATTCGGTAAATCGTATTCTGGACTCGAGAAGGAGGGGACGCGGATTTCAATACCTGGTGGACTGTGAAGGTTACGGTCCGGAGGAGAGAAGTTGGGTACCTGCTAGAGACATCCTGGATCACTCTCTGATCGATGATTACAATCGACAGGTAAGGAGTCCTGGGGACGCCAGGAGGCGTCCCTAGGGGAGGGGGTACTGTCACGTTTGATCAATTCACTTTCTCTCTCTCGTCTTGTGTGCCGTGTGTGTGTTTAGTGTGGGCGTGGTCACTGATCACTTCTGATCAGCAGCGCCAGCTGGTTTCACTTTGTATGTGGCTTTATATGTTCAGTAACTGGTGTCTCATGTTGTCAGATCATTGTTCGTCTCCGGTGTGTTCCTGTTCTTCGTGTCGTTGCTGAGTGGATTCCTGTTCGTCGTGCTGTCGTTCCCGGTTGGATTGTTATCGTTTCGTGTTCTGGATTACCTTCACTGGACTTCCACACGCGGTCACGGATACTCACCACGGGATCACCGAGCACCTTCACCGAGGACATCACCAGCACTGCACCACCTGCTCACCTGGGTCCCTGCGCCACTGTTCCATCTGTGTTGTGCCGTCTCGACCCCAGTGTGTCTGTTCTGACCGTTCTGCTATCTGTTCTTCAATAAAGCGTTTATTGCATTTGCATCCGGTGTCGTTCCAGTATGTCACACAAATAACTTAGCAAATTACAGACGCATTTCAAATCTTCGATTTATGTCTAAAATACTAGAAAAAAATGTGTCCGCTCAATTGTGCTCTTTCTTGCAAGAAAATGAGATATATGAAAAATTTCAGTCAGGATTCAGACCGCATCATAGCACAGAAACTGCGCTAGTTAAAAATACAAATGATTTACTTTTAGCTTCTGACCAAGGCTGTATCTCAATATTGGTTCTACTCGATCTTAGCGCTGCGTTCAACACTATCGATCATAAAATACTCCTGGATCGACTACAAAACTACACTGGTGTTCAGGGACAGGCATTTAGCTGGTTTAGATTGTACTTATCAGACCGTTATCATTTTGTTTGTTTAAATTGGGAAAAATCGAAGATAACGTCAGTAGACTATGGTGTGCCGCAAAGATCGGTGTTAGGCCCTCTGCTATTCTCAATATATATGCTGCCACTTGGTAATATTATAAGAAAACGTGGAATTATTTTCAACTGTTATGCTGATGACACTCAATTATATATTTCATCACGTCCAGATGAAAACACTAACTTATCTAATTTGACAGAGTGTCTCAAAGATATAAACTTTATTAGGTATTACTTATTGGTCCAAAAAACTACCCACAAAATCACTTACAATACAGCTTTAATATAGAAGGATGTCCTGTTACTTTATCAACTTCAGTAAAAGACCTGGGAGTTATACTAGAACGCAACTTGTCTTTCGAAAATCATATATCATATGTTACAAGAACAGCCTTTTCCCACCTTAGAAATATTGCTAAGCTACGTAACATGCTATCTGTTTCTGATGCAGAAAAGTTAGTTCATGCATTCATGACCTTGAGACTAGATTACTGTAATGCTTTATTAGCTGGCTGTCCTGCATCCTCAATAAACAAGCTACAGTTAGTGCAAAATGCAGCTGCTAGAGTTCTTACTAGGTCAAGAAAATATAATCATATAACACCAATTTTATCATCTCTACACTGGTTACCTATCAAGTTCCGTATCAATTACAAAGTACTATTACTGACCTATAAAGCCCTAAATGGTTTAGCTCCAGTGTATTTAATGGACCTTCTATCGCCCTACAATCCATCGCGTTCTTTAAGATCACTAAATTCGAGGCTTCTGGTCATTCCTAGGATATCTAAGTCCACTAAAGGAGGGAGGGCATTCCCACATTTAGCTCCTAAACTCTGGAATAGCCTTCCTGATATAGTTCGAGGCTCAGACTCGCTGTTCCAGTTTAAAACTAGATTGAAGACGCATCTCTTTAGCCAAGCATTGACATAATGCTTACCTTTTAAACCACTGTTGAATCAGATCGAATGCATTTAATATTATAAAACTTGAAGAGTCTGTAGGTTATTTGTATAGGTTGCATAGTATTTACAGTCATTACGTTCCTGTGTATATTGCGTGAATGGCGGGTGGTTGGGCAGATATTGTGTTTTGCGGTAGGTGGTATGCCATACGGAACCGTTGCCACTGAAACTGCATATTAACGCACCAGTGGGGCTCGACAACCTTAGTCAAACGGGGCGGCGCGTATGGTTGGGCTGTGGAGAGATTGTGAGATTGTGGTTGGGTCTCAGCAGCAGGAGGGATGTAGAGGTCAGTAAGCAGGGCTGAGTTGAGTGGGGGACGGAGGGGGGTGACTCTGGGACGCAAGAATCACTGTCTTCATGTTTTTTATCATTTACGCCTGTGTTATGGAAATCATTACGAACAGCAGCTACGCTAATTATTTTCCCTTTTTGTTTTTCTGCTGTTATCTCGGGACGCGAGTCCCGAGAAAAACGGCGTTCGTCAGCTCCAGTTTGTATCCATCCTCTCACGGAGACTTCAGATACCCCAATCACAAAGCCTGTGAAGAGACGACTCAACACCGGCGATATGGACCCTCTATGGTGGACGGCACTGATCCTCAACAACTCGTCTCAACACCGGCATGATTACTTGGACTTCCAAAAGATGGAAATGGATAAATATTCTAAATGTTCCGATCCAATCTGACTTGTAATGCTGCCCGAATCATGAATCATGCACTGTTCCTTCGTTGGCCAGAGGAGAACTGGCCCTTAGACTGAGTCTGGTTTCTCCCAAGGTTTTTTTCTCCATTCTGTCACCTGATGGAGTTTTGGTTCCTTGTCACTGTTTCCTTGGCTTTTGGCTTGCTTAGTTGGGGACATTTAATATTCAATAATATTATTGATCTGCCTTGCTTAAGGTGGACGTTGGCGCAATTTTCTTTTAGAAACAAACTTTGTTATATTATTTTCATGTTATCCCTGTGAAGCTGCTTTGATACAATCTGTATTGTAAAAAGCGCTATATAAATAAAGGTGACTTGACTTGACTTATAGGAAGTGTTCCCGGTTCCGGCTGACCTAATCTATGCAGACTAATAATCATTTAACTGATTTGAATAATAGAAATGTATAATGTTCTATATGAATGCCAGGTCAAAGAGATGTGTTTTTGGTCTAGCTTTGAACTGACAGACTGTGTCTGCTTCCCGGACAATGTTAGGAAGATTGTTCCAAAGTTTTGGTGCTAAATAGGAAAAGGATCTACCGCCAGCAGTGGATTTATATATTCTAGGTATTATCAACTGACCGGAGTTTTGAGATCGCAATAGACGTGAAGGACTATAATGTGTTAAGAGCTCGCTCAAGTACTGGGGAGCTAAACCATTTAGTGCTTTGTAAGTAATCAGCAATATTTCAAAATGTATATGATGTTTAATAGGGAGCCAATGCAGTGTTGACAGAACCGGGCTAATATGGTCGTACTTCCTGGTTCTGGTAAGAACTCTAGCGGCTGCGTTTTGAACTAGCTGTAGTTTGTTTATTAAGCGTGCAGGGCAACCACCCAGTAGAGCATTACAATAATCTAGCCTTGATGTCATGAACGCATGAACCAATTGTTCTGCATTTTTCATTTAAAGCTTATGATGTAATTTAGATGGGTAAGGGTCACATCCTGATGTGAGGGACCAACGTTATTACAGGGTTTCAATCTTTTATAAACACCCAATTTATACACTGAAAAATTAATATTATAAATCTAAAATTAGTTTTAATTAAGCTACATAATTATTATATATATATATTTGTGTGTGAAAACATTAACTGTATTTATTGAGTCTGTGATCTTTCAGTTCTGCTGAACTTTGCCAATTTCATGGTTTTACATAAATTAGTATTCACTAAATAAATGGATTGTGCCTCTCTGTGGTAAATGATGCTCATTAATATAAAATGAGCACCACCTCTGCTCACTCGTGTTCTAAAATGCTTTTCAACTTCCTGATGAAAAGCTGACCAGATCAGTGTGTGTGTGTGTGTGAGCGATGTTTTTCTCAAATAGGATGTTTATGTTGCTGGATTATTATTCCTCACTCACTCACTGATGTTATGTTAGTGCTGTGATCTAGAAGAGCCTCACATGCTCCCTCTGCTGGACAAGCCAAATTATGATGATGTTAGTTGTGTGTGTATGTCTGTTTGTGTGTGTGTGAGCGATGTTTTTCTCAAATAGGATGTTTATGTTGCTGGATTATTATTCCTCACTCACTCACTGATGTTATGTTAGTGCTGTGATCTAGAAGAGCCTCACATGCACCCTCTGCTGGACAAGCCAAATTATGATGATGTTAGTTGTGTGTGTGTGTGTGTCTGTTTGTGTGTGTGTGTGTGTGTGTTCGCCAGCCAAGGCTCTGGATATGGGCGAGTATCTGTAGATCTCTGGGATCGCTGTCGAGCGATCTCTCGGACACACTCGGTCTCTCAAACACAATGTCGAGCGCTCTCTCGGACACACTTGGTCTCACACACACACTGTCGAGCGCTCTCTCGGACACAATCGGTCTCTCACACACACTGTCGAGCACTCTCTGGGACACACTCGGTCTCTCACAGACACTGTCGAGCGCTCTCTCGGACACACTCGGTCTCTCACACACACTGTCGAGCGCTCTCTCGGACACACTCGGTCTCACACACACACTGTCGAGCGCTCTCTCGGACACACTCGGTCTCTCACATACACTGTCGAGCGCTCTCTCGGACACACTCGGTCTCACACACACACTGTCGAGCGCTCTCTCGGACACAATCGGTCTCTCTCACACACTGTCGAGCGCTCTCTCGGACACACTCGGTCTCTCACACACTGTCGAGCGCTCTCTCAGACACACTCGGTCTCTCACACACTGTCGAGCGCTCTCTCAGACACACTCGGTCTCTCACACACACTGTCGAGCGCTCTCTCGGACACACTCGGTCTCTCACACAAACTGTCGAGCGCTCTCTCGGACACACTCGGTCTCTCACACACTGTCGAGCGCTCTCTCAGACACACTCGGTCTCTCACACACTGTCGAGCGCTCTCTAGGACACACTCGGTCTCTCACACACACTGTCGAGCGCTCTCTCAGACACACTCGGTCTCTCACACACAATGTCGAGCGCTCTCTCAGACACACTCTGTCTCTCTCACAGACAGAGAGAGAGAGAGAGAGAGAGAGAGAGAGAGAGACACACAGAGAGAGAGCGAGAGAGAGAGAGAGAGAGAGAGAGAGAGAGAGAGAGAGAGAGAGTGAGAGAGAGAGAGAGAGAGACAGAGAGAGAGAGAGACAGAGAGAGAGAGAGACAGACAGAGAGACAGAGAGACAGACAGAGAGAGAGAGAGAGAGAGAGAGAGAGAGAGAGAGAGACAGAGAGAGAGAGAGACAGAGAGAGAGACTGAGAGAGAGAGACAGAGACAGAGAGAGAGAGAGAGAGAGAGAGAGAGAGAGAGAGAGAGAGAGAGAGAGAGAGAGAGTTGAAGGAGCCACATTGTGTCAGTGTCTGAGCAGATCAGGCAGAGGGAGAAGCACGAGCACACACACAGCTCATTAACACACGTCGAAAAAGAGGGAGGGAGAGGGAGAGAGAGAGAGACTGGATTCCTTGCTCATACCGCCAACATTCCTGGTTTTCCTGATGCAGCGCGTGGAGGCTCAGATCTGCAGAAGAGAGTGTGTGCTGAGAGTGTGTGTTGAGAAGAGCAGATCCACAGCTGACAGATCTGAGGACGAGCGGTCAGGACAACACTCAATCCCACGGCATCTGCATTCACAGGACAAAGAGGCACACACACACACACACACACACACGATCGCCAGATCACCAGCACACCTTGATGTTTTTCGCTACAGTAAGTGGATTTCCATCTAAAATGACTTACCTGTTCTAGCTGTAAGTTTTTAGTCTGAAGCCAAAAAGTGATTTTAGCTTTAGTCTGCTTTTTCCCTGCGCTGAAAACAAACCTCGGAGACGTCCACAGCGTTTTCTGCACACTCCAAACTTAATTGGATTACATCCGAGGCATTTGGGATTTTTGTGGGCTGTAATTTGAAAAGACATGCTGGACCGCAGGATACAACACAACCAGGCAAGAACTGTGTGTGTTTGCTGTCACTTTTCATATGGATTACAGCACTAATCTGTTCTCATCGAGCACACACACACACACACGAGGATGGTCCACAGCTCTTCATTAAGATGAACTTCACACAGAGGAGAAAGTAGGTGTGCACTCGGTTTCTTTTAAATGTCTCCTCTGAGAGTACATTAAATGTATCTGTGTCTGGCTTGACGGCCACAAAAAAAAGGTATTTTTAATGCAGCTGAAGATTCTGAAACCGTGGCCAAAACACTGTCAGACTAGTGATTTTCGAAGATTGTACCGTTACATGATGTTTTGTGCATGTTGGTGACTGAAGTGGTTTTGTGTGTGTCCAGCTAGTGTGTCCCGGACCTCAGCCATGGGAGCAGTGTTGGGGGTAAGAAGAGTCTGAGCGCTCCCAGTTTGTCCAGCGCTCCTCGAGGAGTCTCCCAGAACCGGCCCGGGTCACGATGGTGCCGCCTCCTCCCACCAACAAGCCCCATGTCTGCTTGTCCACCCTCATCATCATGAGCAGCATGGCTCTGATGGACGCCTACCTCGTGGAGCAGAACCACGGGCCGAGGAAGATCGGCGTCTGCATCATGGTGACGGTGGGCGAGCTGTGCTTCCTCATCGTGCTGAGATACGTGGCGGTGTGGGTGGGCGCAGAGGTGAGGACGGCAAAACGGGGATACGCTATGATACTTTGGTTCCTTTACATTTTCGTCTTGGAGATTAAGGTGTATTTTGTTTACCAGAACTACAAGGCTGACCGTAAAAGCCTGGATGCCTTGGCCCGGAAAGCTCTGACGCTCCTGCTGTCCATCTGCATTCCCGTGCTGTTCGTGATTCTGGTCGCTATCGACCACATGGATTACGTGAAGGCTTTCAAGAAGAAGGAGGAGATCAGAAACCGCTTGTTCTGGGTGGTGGTGGATCTGTTGGATGTTTTGGACATCCAGGCCAACCTGTGGGAGCCACAAAAGAAAGGGCTTCCTCTGTGGGTGGAAGGGCTGATGTTTTTCTACTGTTATATTCTTCTTTTAGTGCTACCCTGCGTGTCTCTGAGTGAGATCAGCATGCAAGGCATCAACATCAGTCCTCACAAGATGATGCTCTACCCCATTCTGAGTTTGGTCACCATTAACGTTGTCACGCTCTTCATCCGTGGAGGGAACATGCTCCTCTATAAGGATAACAGAGTGTCTGGGATACTGATGGCCAAGAACATCCTAGCCCTCGTTCTGAAGACGTGCAGCTTTGTGCAGTACCGGAAACAGTTGCAGAGCGCCCCCCCGGGGTTCGGAGTGGAATTACAGAAGAACTGTGTGCCGTCCGGTCGATCGGTACAGACGGCTCCTCAGGTGGTGTTGCAGGAGCAAACGCCGCTACCGGAGGTCACCACGTGTGAACATACGTGATCTGGGGACTGCACCTGCAAGGACACAACGTCTCTGATGAAACAATGTGGATGTGTGCGACATATTGTCATCTTAATAAGAAATACTAGCGGAGCATATTAAAGGCAGTTGGTAATTGCATAATTCAAAACTTTCTTTCATATATATATAAATATTTGAAAGCATACTATTCCACCTTTCTGAACAGGCCAATGGTCAAACTCCATCCTTTATACACAGTGGTCTGGGGTTCAGGTTGGGTTATTATGGTCCGGTTGGCTTCTTCTGGTAGATGTCATGAATGTCTGCGGGTAAGCAACATATAAATCACTAATATTTTATTATATTATAGTAGAAGTTTCACAAGTGACTGATTGTTTTTGTAGGCTCTTGACTTGGCATTTGTCCTGTCTGCTGTCTTTGCCGTCACAGCTCAGGGTTGGGTTATGGTTGGGTTATGTTTGGGTTTGGGACTGCTTTGAGACACAGGTGAAAATGATTCGGCATACTAGTTACTTAATAAAATGATTGTTACATACTGCTGTACTGTCACTGGTTCCATATCTAGCAGAGCCGAGTACGATAGTAAACCATTTCAAACATAGTCTGATCATAAATAGTGTTGTAAGTCTAACAGTCACTTTGAATTACTGTTATTTTGAGAAGATCAATGAGTCAATCCCATAAACTCAAAGTTTCCTCATTGTATCAAACACATTACAAGATTTATAGAGATCTATTTTTAAAGGTTTGTGATAAGACAATAGAAACGATTGTGATTCATTTGGGATTGTGATTAACTTTACTTTCCAGTCATGAAATATCAAAAGCCTTAGGTCACTTTTCATCCAATCCAATAGGCATGTTTAAAACAGCAACATAAAAAGATAAAAAAGACACATAAGAACAAAACCCCATTAATGCAACAAACAGCCTTTTAGTAGAAAAGGGGGAGGATTGTTATTCTGTGATGCTTTGATAAAGAATTGTGTATATTTGAGTGGTTGTGTGTGATTTTTAAAGCATGTTTCACTCAGATTACTGACGTGCGAGCAGGACGAGGTGGACTGGCCGTGAGAGATCGAGACCGGTGCCGTTCATCAGTGATCTCACGGCCCTCGAACTCGTCCTGCTCGCACTGATCAGAAGGCAGATCGAGTGCATCTCACGTCCTAATTCTGATGAGGGCTTCTAATTTAACAGCATTACAAAGAGAAAATGACCAATGATTTTTCTCTCTTCGTTTTAATCTCCAATTAGTGGCCATCTTATTGCAAATGTAGTTCCTCTTTTTCCAAAACTATTTATCTGAAAATGCTCTTCTAACAGCTTGTCCGCTGGTGTAGTTAGTTAGGTGATCAATGAATGAAGACAAAACTCTAGTAGTGTGCAAAATGATGTTTTAATTTGATCATGTTTGATGTTAGTTACGAATTAACAATGAATGTACTGCTGTGTGAATAACTTCAACAGGCTAGTCTTGTGATGAAGAAACAAACCCGTTACTGCCTGCATTTGCTTACCTGACACGAAATGAAAGAAAATTCAATTCAATTCAATTCAAATTTATTTGTATAGCGCTTTTCACAATACACATTGTCTCAAAGCAGCTTTACAGAAAGTGCATTTCGGAAATGTACATAGAAAAATACAGTTAGTTAATCAAGTAGTAATTTATGGCATAACCGGCTTTGAGTCGTCTCTTCACAGGCGTTGGGGCATCTGAAGTCTCCGTGAGAGGCTGGATACATTTACATTACATTTACATTTATTCATTTAGCTGACGCTTTTATTCCAATAATTTCATATTGAATTTAAACGTTGGATTTTATTCATAAAGGTTTGGCATTGACTTCTTGTCTTTAGCTAGTCTTTGTATTTCTGTAGCATTGGTATATTTGTGTATCCTCTTCATCATTCCCAGGAAAACAGGTGGTAATATTCTCAGGTTATATTTGTAACCATTAAAACGAACGATGACTGAGACGTCTCATTGTGTTCTGTGGAACTGCATGGCTTGAACACAAATAGTCATTCAAACCCCGTCTGCAGCCAACACTTTTCTGTACCATTTGTTGTGTAATTTATAATGTCCAATTTTACATGCAGTAATATTGTGAAAATATAAAACAGTAATATTGTGGAAATATTATTAAAAATCAAAAGAACTGTCTTCTATGTGAATATATTGTAAAATTCAATTTATTCCTCTGAACAAAGCTGAATATTTAACAATATTACTGTTTTTGCTGTATTTTTTTTTATCAAATCAATACAGCCTTGGTGAGCAAAAGGGACTCTTTCAAAAACATTAAATAATTGTAATGTCTCCAAACTTTTGACTGGTACTGTAATCAGAAGAGGCTGACACATTTTCTGATTTGATGTAATGTAAATAAGATTGGACTCTGCTTTTACAGCATGTGCACAGCAATATTATTTTTTATATTTACATTAGGGCTTTGAGAGTAGCGCAGGAGTCCTAATTCACATGGTCACAGGTGAGATCAGATATGAAGTTCCTCTGCTCAGATCAAAATTAATTTTCAGTTAGAATGGATTATCTAAATTTATTTGTACTTTTTGGAGCTTGACAGCCACAGCCCGGATATTATGCTATACTCTCCTTTCGGGTTCACCTGAGGAAAAGTAAAATGATATTGGTTATGATTGACACAATAGTGAGTAAATGAAGACAACAACATCCGTTGTTATGCTCATCTCTCGTTCTGCGTTGGGCTCTTCTGTAACGTTGATGTTTGTCTTCATGGTTTTTTTCTGCACAACCTTTACACAAAGCCTAAAGATGCTTCTTTCATGAAGTTGAAAAAGTTCTGTACTGTATGTTTACCGGGCAGAAAACACACAGGAGGAATTTCATCAAAATACATAATGTCGTACCTCAGTTAACTCTCTCCTGTCTGTCACATCAAGCTCAATGCAATTAAAGCCTTTAACTACAGGGTGACCAGAAGTCCTGTTTTCCCGGGCCAGTCCAGTATTTCAGCTGTATTTTTAGTGAACTGACTTATTATGAAAAAATCATGTTTTAAGCCATATTTCTTATTTCCTAAATAGTCTTTGCAAGGTGATCATAAAAGTGAGTAAATCTTCTGTCACACGAGAATAGCCTAATAAAAGGTAGCCAATCTCTTCATAATATATTTTGGGAACAAATTACCATCCAATCAGAATTCGAGATTGATTAACTCGAATCATCAATCTTCAGTTAGAGTTAGAGAAGGTGGGATATTAGAAAGCACGTCAAAGCATCAAGTCAGACGCAAAGATGTCAAAGAAGCGTGTGTGTACATTTAATGAGTATCTTCAAAAACAGCTTATCATGTTATTATGTGCAGTAAGTAAATAAGTAAATCTTCAATGTGAATATGTTATTGGATTTGTAGTATACTTATCAAATAAATGTGTTTTAAATACATTTTGGTATAGGTTTTTTCACAAGCTACTTTAACTAAGATGAATAAACATTGTTTATGTTCACTTCAATTTTTACTAATATATTTTAAGATCAAAAGTTGTGTTAACATTAGTTAATGCACAGTGAACTATCATTAACCGCTGTAAAAAGACATTGCTCAGTCCAGTAGAGCTGGTTCAGGAACAGCAGAATCGTTCTGTTCCAGCGGCAGACCTGAAAGACAGCGTCGACTGATTAAGTTTCAAATAAAACAACATTAAGAGCCATCCAAATATATAAACTAATAATAATGATTTAATTACTATTTTAAAAAAGCACATAAATTTGACAATGCCTCTAAAATCATATTCAAACAAAAAATAACCAGAAAAGCCATATACCAACCACAAGAAGCATGTATTTTGAACAGGGTTGAGAACTACTGCATTAGATGCTTATAGGATGGGAATACTTCAGCTTTCCAGACATTCAGTATGGTTGCTCATCCACTCTTGATCAAAAGTTTGATGCATAAAAAAATGCATAAATGACCCTCAATTTCTGTTGGCAGACGCTGAATGGATGCCCTCGTCTTCTCTAATCTCTCTACTAAAACCCTCATGAATCCTAAAGACTGTACAGTGAACAGGATGTCTTCCGCTTCCTGTTTGCCGTAAGAAACTCAGTCTTTAGCACAAGCGGACTGTAACAGGAACTGTTCACTGCGCTGCTTTTATTAGTAATGCCTCTGGGGAAGAGGTAAAAGCTCCTGAAAAACCAAAAGTCATTAAAGTGCATCTTGAAAATTTCATGGAAAAAAGGTTTAAGTGTTTTCCCTAAGGGAGGTGATCTAGTATCTGTATAATCATACTAGGTTAGTTTTATGCGAATGATTAAGAGTCAAAGAATGAATAAGCTCTTGAGAGATTACACTCGGTTTAGTGCAGCTCCATCAAGAGTTTAAATGTAAAATCTCTCCTCTGTTGACTCATCATAACTTTGTTTGGCCTGCACCCTTGTTTACTTTATGTGCAAATATATATTCTTAATTCATTACATTTATTCATTTAGCAGACGCTTTTATTCAGCATTCAGAATTCAGCATTCAGTTCTTCAATTTCTTCAGGGTATTTTTCTCCTGTAGTAAGTGTTTCGTTGGTAACCTTTATTTAACCAGGTAAGTCACTTAAGAAAAAGTTTTTATTTTCAACAACAGCCTGGCAGGAGAGTAAAAATCTCCTTAAAGGAAATGCTCAATCGCGTTGGCAATAGAACATGGAAATAAACGAATGCTGATTACTGTTACCGTATTGGAAAAATGTGCTTCTACCTACATTTTTTTAAACTCCAAAGATGTACCTCTATATTTGACTGCAGTTTCCAGTTGAAATAAACACTTTAATTTATTTTCACACATTTGATTATTAAAAGGACAGACGGTTAAACGTGGCTCCTTGAACAATACTACGACCAATACTACAAACTTACGAACATAAAACAATTTTACTATAGTGCATGATCTGTAAACTAATACATTTTGACATTTGCATCTAATAACCAGCACAAAAAAACAATAAAAGTTAAAATGGATTGGCTACTTCAGCTAATGTGATTTTATCTTATGTTTGGTTATGTTTAGGGTCGGGTTTAGTACATTAATTCCAAAGCGATTAAGCGTTTCCTTTTAGACCCACTCACCGGAAATTACATTTCGAAACTGCTGTGATATGCACATGCAATGTAATAAAAGATTACTAGAATCATGTTCATCTGTGTCGGGTATAACTGAAGACGCTTTTAAACGCTATTTACTGGGCACTTCAGTTTGAAATTGTCACAAACATGCAAGAAAAAAATATCATAGTTTTGCAGAAACTTTTTCCGATGAGTCTGGGTTACAGTTACTTCAGTTTAGAAATATAATTATTAGGTATTAGTTTAATTAATCTAGTTAATCACACATCTAAACATTACCTCAAAATCCAATTCGCCCATAAAAATGCACACAAAAAAAGTAAGCTGAAGGTAAATGATCAACATTATTTTATGGTGCTTGGAGGGTGATGTATGGTGAATCGGTGAGGGAGAGACATGTAGACCAGGTAAGGGTGAGACAGTTCGAGTCGGTGAGGGTGAAATGGGTCAGGTCGGTGAGGGTGAGACAGATCGGTGAGGGTGAGATGGCTCGAGTCGGTGAGGGTGAGACGGGTCGAGGGGGTGAGATGGGTCGGTGAGGGTGAGATGGGTTGAGAGGGGTGAGACAGGTCGAGTCGGTGAGGGTGAGACGGGTCGGTGAGAGTGAGACGGGCTGAGAGGGTGAGATGATCGAGTCAGTGAGGGTGAGACGGGTCGAGTCGGTGAGGGTGAGACGGATCGGTGAGGGCGAGATGGTTCGAGTCGGTGAGGGTGAGACGGGTCGAGGGGGTGAGATGGGTCGGTGAGGGTGAGATGGGTTGAGAGGGGTGAGACAGGTCGAGTCGGTGAGGGTGAGACGGGTCGGTGAGAGTGAGACGGGCTGAGAGGGTGAGATGGGTCGGTGAGGGTGAGACGGGTCGAGTCGGGTCAGTGAGGGCGAGACGAGTTGTGAGGGTGAGATGGGTCGGTGAGGGTGAGACTGGTCGGTGAGGGTGAGACAGGTCGAGTCGGGTCAGTGAGGGTGAGATGAGTTGAGAGGGTGAGACGGGTTGGGTCGGTGAGGGTGAGATGGGTTGAGAGAGTGGGACGGGTAGGTGAGGGTGAGACGGGTTGAGAGGGGTGATACGGGTCGGGTCGGTGAGGGTGAGATGGGTCGGTGAGGGTGAGATGGGTTGAGAGGGGTGAGACAGGTCGAGTCGGTGATCGTGAGACGGGTCGGTGAGGATGTGACATGTGGAGTCGGGGATGTTGAGACGGGACGGGTCGGTGAGGGTGAGATGGGTCGAGAGGGTGAGACGGGTCGGGTCAGTGAGGGTGAGACGGGTCGAGAGGGTGAGACGGGTCGGTGAGGGTGAGACTGATCGAGTCGGTGAAGGTGAGACGGGTTGGTGAGGGTAAAACTCGTTGATTCGGTAAGTGGTGAGAGGGGTCGAGTGAGGTGAGACGGTTTGAGTCAGATCAGTGAGAGTGAGACGGGTTGAGAGGGTGAGACGGGTCAGTGAGAGTGAGACGGTGTCGAGTCGGGTCAGTGAGAGTGAGACGAATCGGTCGAGGGTGAGCGGGTTGAGAGGGGTGAGACGGGTCGTGTCGGTGAGGGTGAGACAGGTTGAGAGGGGTGAGACGGGTCGGGTCGGTGAGGGTGAGGGTGAGATGGGTTGAGTCAGGTGAGGGTGAGACAGGTTGAGAGGGGTGAGACGGGTCGGGTCGGTGAGGTTGAGGGTGAGATGGGTTGAGTCGGTGAGGGTGAGACAGGTTGAGTCAGGTGAGGGTGAGACAGGTTGAGAGGGGTGAGACGGGTCGGGTCGGTGAGGGTGAGGGTGAGATGGGTTGAGTCGGTGAGGGTGAGACAGGTTGAGAGGGGTGAGACGGGTCGGGTCGGTGAGGGTGAGGGTGAGATGGGTTGAGTCGGTGAGGGTGAGACGGGTCGGGTCGGTGAGGGTGAGGGTGAGATGGGTTGAGTCGGTGAGGGTGAGACGGGTCGGGTCGTTGAGGGTGAGACAGGTTGAGAGGGGTGAGACGGGTCGGGTCGGTGAGGGTGAGACAGGTAGAGAGCCGTGAGACGGGTCGGGTCGGTGAGGGTGAGATGGGTTGAGTCGGTGAGGGTGAGACGGGTCGGGTCGGTGAGGGTGAGACAGGTTGAGAGGCGTGAGACGGGTTGGGTCGGGTCGGTGAGGGTGAGGGTGAGATGGGTTGAGTCGGTGAGGGTGAAGGTGAGACGGGTCGGGTCGGTGAGGGTGAGGGTGAGACAGGTTGAGAGGGGTGAGACGGGTCGGGTCGGTGAGGGTGAGACAGGTTGAGAGCCGTGAGACGGGTCGGTGAGGGTGAGGGTGAGATGGGCTGAGTGGGTGAGGGTGAGACGGGTCGGGTCGGTGAGGGTGAGGGTGAGATGGGTTGAGTCGGCTGTCAAGCTAGTGACATTCGCTTGTCCTGCTGCGGCTCCTGTAATTGTTTAAAGCAATCAATTCCCTTCTGCTCAGGCAGTTTATCTTGTCTGCTTTTTACCCTGGTCTCTACAACCCACATTATCAATGAAGGGCTTTTGTGTCGACTTTATGTGCCTTTGTGGCACATTCTGCACAGGTATTTGCAGGAATAGTTACTTAAGTTCTGCAAACATTTACTTTCATTGATTTAAGAGCGGAGCGTCTAAAAAAGCAAAGTTCTGTTTTAAAATTGTCATAAGGGAGAAACACGTCACACATTTAAATCCTCATTACATAAATCCCCCATCCGTAGCATTTTTCATGAGAAAGTCGTGTGTGTTGGGCGTTAAAGCAGTCATGTGATGGGGCCTTAAATGAGAAAGCAATGATTAAATGAAGAATCTTGACTGAGTGTATAAATTGTGTGTTTTAGGACATTACAAGAAAATGAAAAAAAAGGATCCAATTGGCATCAAGAAAATTTTAATGTAGAACAGATTCATGGCTAGAAACTGAATTGGAACAATAACAAGAGTATAATGTCCTGATCAAATGGTGTTACAGGGAAAGAAGCGTTTGCTCGGCCTCAGGGACTTTGTTTGTTGTAAATCAGGTTTCCATCGTGATCTCGTGAAGCATTCAGCTGGGATTGTGTTCTGGAACAACAGCAGGAGATCAGGACCGACTGATAGAACTCAATACCTCCCGTCAGCGTATAATGTCCCTTTTATACCGAGGCTCATTCTTGAAAAGGTTAATTCACATGACAACTGCATTCAATGATTGTTAGCATGTGCAAAAGCAATCAATTGGATGACAAACTACTACTTCACATTCTGAAACCAGCCAAACTCTCATCGAATCAAACGCCTCCCTCATTAACTTTGCATTTTCACCAAAGAAACAAGAACCTGTCAGCAGAGCCAAGCAATTGAATAATGCAGGTTTTCTTTACGCTATTGATCGAAGCTCCAGGTAAATTATCTTCCCACACATAATGTTTGCAAACAACTTGAGTGCCTGTAAATTCTCCAATACACTATAAATATAAAAGAGAGACACATGTTTAACAGAGGATGAACAAAAGCCAGTGTGATTTGCTCTTGGAGAAATAAGAAACTGTTTAAGACACAATTCTTGGTGCATAAAGGCATGCTTTAAAGAGGCAAAAGTGCTTTAGACGGTACTAGTGAGGTCTGGAGGAAGACATGGATATTTTGGGAGAGACTAAGCCGTCTCTGTGTGACTTCTTATTACTGGGGATTTAGTGCAAATGCAATGAGATGCACTTTGAGGGGTACTAAAACCCATGAAGCCTTCTAGAGAGGCTTGAGGAAGCAGCAAAGCACTTACACATATTATATTAAACAGGAAATTAAAAGAAGAAACCACAAGGGGTTTGGGGGATATTGAGGTTCCTGTGCTCCTCTTCATGCTTATTGAAGTAAATGAGGACTGTTGGGAATAGTCTTCTGAAAACACAGTGCAGTTCCTTCTTTAAGGACGACACAAAGTCAAAGCTTTTATACAGAAAACTAGAGCTTTCACAGGCTGTTTGGATCATCATAACAGTGGAAGGGTTCAAATGTTTAGAGACATGCATGGATTAAAGCACTGCAGAATGAGATTGTTTATCAAATATGTTTATGGGTTTAATTATTTCTAAAATCAGAGAGGCTGATGCTGTGAACTACATTCTATTAGTCATGAGCTGAAGAGCTTACATTTTTAAAATCAAATGTTGGAGTAGATTGAAAACAATACAAATGTTAAGCTTACAATACATCGATAACGTCACTATGAAGTCCAACAGCTCTTGAAATGCAAACTGTAATGATGAAATACACTGTGAGAATCAGAAATCCTCAAAAAGACTGGCATTGTGCGTCACATTTTCCCCTTCAAATTGCACTTTGGCAGCTGGGGTCACACTTCCACGGATTACTACAAATGCGGCTCTCATACCCCTTTTCGACCAAAAAAGAACTGGTTAGGAACTGGTGCTGGTTCCAAGTTGGTTCGGACTTGGATCCATTTGCGAACTTTCTCAGAACCTGTTTGTTTTTCCACTGACTAGAGCGCCCAGCGAACGACGTCGTTACGTCACTGTGTACATCGCTATACGTCTTAGGTAGAAACGCTTGCAAGTACAACATTACTTTGGGATTATCTCTAACTCGTGGACCAAGAAGGCTTTAAAAACAATTGAAATATGCAAGTCTTTTAATCTTTTCCTTTAATATGTTACCTTTTCTGATTAGTTATGTACCCGTCTTGTTTCTTTTTTTCTTTACGTTTATTTATTCTATATTGGGACTGTTTTTTTCTTTGCTTACATAATGTTTTCAATAAAAAAAAAATAATAATAAAAAAAGCTAGAAGGACTACATCGTGTTTCTGCAACTGTTTCTCCTGGCTTTGCGGTCTGAAAAGATGTTTAGAGCACATCTATACCCGCCCCAGCCCCCGCCGTAAGCATGACGTGGTAAAAGAACAGTTCTAGTCCAGCAAAGAGTTGGTGCCGCTTTGGAACCAGTTTTCCTGGCCGAGAACCGGTTCTTTGGCTGTCGAAACACAAAGAACTGGTTTGCGAGTAGGCACCGGCTCCGAACCGGCTCTTAAAATGCTTTGGTGGAAAAGGGGTATCAGTCAACTGTTCATTACCTGACTCTCTGTCAATTTCAGCCCACCAACAGAATATCTCTCCTCTGAAATCTTCTTGGTCAGTCTATAGGAATAGATCAACATCAGCCAAATAGAGTCATTCTGTCATCATCATTTACTCGTTGCAAACCGCTATTACCCCTTTTCCACCAAAGCATTTTGAGAGCCGGTTCGGAGCCGGTGCCTACTCGCGAACCGGTTCTTTGTGTTTCGACAGCCAAAGAACCGGTTCTCGGCCAGGAAAACTGGTTCCAAAGCGGCACCAACTCTTTGCTGGACTAGAACCAGAGAACCGTTCTTTTACCACCGTGTCATGCTTACGGCGGGGCTGGAGGCCGGTTTAGATGTGTCCTCAACATATTTTATGACCGCAAAGCCAGGAGAAACATTTGCAGAAACACGATGTAGTCCACCATTGTAATTATTATGCTTGAAGTTGGCGCAAGCGTTTCTAGCTTTTTTTAAATTTTATTTTTTTATTTAAAACATTATGTAAGCAAAGAAGAAAACAGTCAAAATATAGAACAAATAAACGGAAAGAAAAAAAGACACAAGACAGAGGTACATAACTAATCAGAAATGATTACATATCAAAGGAAAAGATTAAAAGACTTACTTATTTCAATTGTTTTTAAAGCCTTCATGGTACACAAGTTAGAGATAATCCCAAAATAATGTACTTGCTAGCGTTTCTGTATGGCGACGTACACAGTGACGTAACGACGTCGTTCGCTGGGCGCTCTATTCAGTGGGAAAACAAACCGGTTCTGAGAAGGTTCGCAAGTTGAACCAACTCCGAACTAACTTTGAACCAGCACCAGTTCCGAACCAGTTCTTTTTTGGTGGAAAAGGGGTATATGACTCCAATGTTGTTTGGTTCTCAACAATCTTCAAAATATCTTCTTTTGTTCTCCACAGAAGAAAGTCATACATGTTTGGAACAACAGGAATGATCATTTTTGGTTGAAGTTTCCCTTTAATTAGCAACTGCTGATATAAAGAGGGGTCCAAACAAGTGAAAAATATTGTTTACTGCATTATTTTCTTATACAAACTAATTTCACACTAATACACACATTTTCTGAATTGCATCATTTTGCATAACTTTCTAAAACATTATCCTGGAAATAAACAGATTTTATCATACTTTAGAGCCCACTTTATTTCAGGGAAATATGAAACATCAACATACAATTTGGTTGTTAAGTGCAGAGTGATGATCATATTTATCAATACAGTCAAATTAGTCAGATTAATTAGCATAATTACAGGTCCTAGCTCAAACCCAGGCTGCGGTATGTCAACTTGACAATAGCTGGAATGAAGTTGAGAACAGAGGTAAACCATATGGTGAATCCTGCTTTTATCCCACTACCTGATGTCAATAAAAATATCTGGGCTCTCAAACTGAAATTTCACAAATCAATCTCCTCTCTGCTGAAGCTCCTCACATTCAATGTGTTTTAGGTGCGTTCAAGATCGAAATCAATTACTTTTGAATCATGTTTTATTACAGCTTTGCCCCAGTGCTCTCTGGATGGCCCAGGCGCATCAGCTGCGTGTTGTTAAATGGATCTGAGGCCAATCAGAATGTGTGGTGATGGACTGGTTCTGAAAGAACTTCTCCCCAGCGAGTGATGAATCTCGGGTCCCAGTGGCTGATTTAGCCCTGCGTGTAAATCACAGAACGAAGCGCTCCAGTGACCAGCGCCATTTGATCCAGCCACAAATCACAGCGCTGGGTCTGCATGGGGACGTCAGTCATAAAGCTGTGCTCCTCCTCCAGATCTCCAGAATAATCACACACACCGTCTCAGTGTTCCTCCTCCTGCATAATCACACACATCGTCTCAGTGTTCCTCCTGCATAATCACACACACCGTCTCTGTGTTCCTCCTCCTGCATAATCACACACACCGTCTCTGTGTTCCTCCTCCTGCATAATCACACACACCGTCTCAGTGTTCCTCCTCCTGCATAATCACATACATCGTTTCAGTGTTCCTCCTCCTGCATAATCACACACACCGTCTCTGTGTTCCTCCTCCAGCATAATCACACACACCGTCTCAGTGTTCCTCCTCCTGCATAATCATACACACCGTCTCAGTGTTCCTCCTCCTGCATAATCACACACACCGTCTCAGTGTTCCTCCTCCTGCATAATCGCACACACCGTCTCAGTGTTCCAGTGTTCCTCCTCCTGCATAATCACACACACCGTCTCAGTGTTCCTCCTCCTGGATAATCACACACACCGTCTCAGTGTTCCTCCTCCTGCATAATCACACACACCGTCTCTGTGTTCCTCCTCCTGCATAATCACACACACCGTCTCAGTGTTCCTCCTCCTGCATAATCACATACATCGTCTCAGTGTTCCTCCTCCTGCATAATCACACACACCGACTCAGTGTTCCTCCTCCTGCATAATCACACACACCGTCTCAGTGTTCCTCCTCCTGCATAATCACACACACCGTCTCAGTGTTCCTCCTCCTGGATAATCACACACACCGTCTCAGTGTTCCTCCTCCTGCATAATCACACACACCGGCTCCGTGTTCCTCCTCCTGCATAATCACACACACCGGCTCCGTGTTCCTCCTCCTGCATAATCACACACACCGGCTCCGTGTTCCTCCTCCTGCATAATCACACACACCGTCTCAGTGTTCCTCCTCCTGCATAATCACACACACCGTCTCAGTGTTCCTTCTCCTGCATAATCACACACACCGGCTCAGTGTTCCTCCTCCTGCATAATCACACACACCGGCTCAGTGTTCCTCCTCCTGCATAATCACACACACCGGCTCAGTGTTCCTCCTCCTGCATAATCACACACACCGGCTCCGTGTTCCTCCTCCTGCATAATCACACACACCGTCTCAGTGTTCCTCCTCCTGCATAATCACACACACCGGCTCCGTGTTCCTCCTCCTGCATAATCACACACACCGTCTCAGTGTTCCTCCTCCTGCATAATCACACACACCGACTCAGTGTTCCTCCTCCTACATAATCACACACACCGGCTCAGTGTTCCTCCTCCTGCATAATCACACACACCGGCTCCGTGTTCCTCCTCCTGCATAATCACACACACCGACTCAGTGTTCCTCCTCCTGCATAATCACACACACGGCTCAGTGTTCCTCCTCCTGCATAATCACACACACCGGCTCCGTGTTCCTCCTCCTGCATAATCACACACACCGACTCAGTGTTCCTCCTCCTGCATAATCACACACACCGTCTCAGTGTTCCTCCTCCTGCATAATCACACACACCGGCTCCGTGTTCCTCCTCCTGCATAATCACACACACCGGCTCCGTGTTCCTCCTCCTGCATAATCACACACACCGACTCAGTGTTCCTCCTCCTGCATAATCACACACACCGACTCAGTGTTCCTCCTCCTGCATAATCACACACACCGTCTCAGTGTTCTTCCTCCTGCATAATCACACACAACGGCTCCGTGTTCCTCCTCCTGCATAATCACACACACCGTCTCAGTGTTCCTCCTCCTGCATAATCACACACACCGACTCAGTGTTCCTCCTCCTGCATAATCACACACACCGGCTCAGTGTTCCTCCTCCTGCATAATCACACACACCGGCTCCGTGTTCCTCCTCCTGCATAATCACAAACACCGGCTCAGTGTTCCTCCTCCTGCATAATCACACACACCGTCTCAGGTGTTCCTCCTCCAGCGCTCCAGCCCAGCTAACAAAAATAAGTTGTCAGAACGTTTTGCTAACATTCCCATTAGGTTAGGAAAATGTTATTTCGGAATGTTTTTTTAAACATTGAAAACGTCCTCTGCCGTTTTTTTTTTATGTATTAAGAACGTTCATGCTTGGTTAGTTTGAACGTTAAAGGAACATTCCATTCACTCATTCTGAAAATGTTATTAAAACATTATTTCTGAATGTTTTTTACCATGGGTTTGAACAGATGTAGCTTACCTGAAGGAAATGACAGAGAACCCGCTAACTTCTGGTTTCAGCCGGGACTCGGACCGGGGACCTTCTTGCTGTGAGGTGATAGTGCAACCCACTGAGCTGCTGTGCTGCCCTATTTCTATTTTTATTTCTATGAATTCATAAAATTTAAGCAATTCATTTCTTACAGCTACAGGTCTGGATTTCAAAGTGACAGAATTTTTTAGTACTTACTAAACCTGTGGGACACATTTGTCCAGTGTGTTTAAATTTTTCCAGAGTATAACGTTTCTAAGTAAATTAAGTATTTGAATTGCAAAAATAACAAAAGATTTTACTTCAAGATACACATTTTACTGTGTAGTACACAACATTTTGTACGAGTCTCTAGGTACACAGTCCAAACAATGGAATCATAAAGAGGAAAAATTACATTTTCTAAACCAAAAACACAAGCCCACAACAAGGGAAAAAAGAACACAAACTCAAACATACAACTAGACAAGTTAAATCTAACAAGACGTGGAAAACAACACAATAGAAACCCAGCTAACAGGGAACGTTCCCATAACTTTCCCTAATGTTATGTAAATGTTAGTAAAAAACTTTCCTGAAATAATGTTCCTGGAACGTTATTATAATTTTTTAGACTTAAAATATGTTACATTCTCGTAACGTTGACTGATGTTCTCATAATGTTGAGTGAAAACTTTCTTATAACAGCGTGATTGCGATGTTCTCATAATGTTGAGTGAAAACATTCTTAGAACAACGTTCATGGAACGTGCTTGTGATGTTAATGGTTCTTGACTGATCTTCTTGATGTTGAGTGAAAACCACTCGGTTACTATCGTAACCTCAGTTCCCTGAGAGAGGGAACGAGTATTGCGTAGCTATACGCAGTGGGGAAACTCCTTTTCCTTGATTTACTGAAGCCTATATGTAAAAAGCATTTGCAGCTGCACAGCTAACACGCTGAGCGTCTGGCACGCTCATAGGCTGTGCTGCAGCAACTGTACATCCAATGGCGCAGGCGACTCTGACGTGCGACCAATGAGCTAGCCGTGGCCTAGCCTATATAGACCCCCGAAATAGCCATTATAGCAGGTTTATACGACTGAAGCGACAACTTCACCAGTTACTATAGTGCGGCCGGCTACGCAATACTCGTTCCCTCTCTCAGGGAACTGAGGTTACGATATTAACCGAGTAGTTCCCTTTCGAACGGTCACTTCGTATTGCGTAGCTATACGCAGTGGGGACGCCATGCAAAACGCTGCACCCTAAGTAACTGGTTGCCCTGCAACTCAGGACCCCTGAGCTAACAGAACAAGCCAGAACCCAACAGATATATTTATATAAAATAACAGACCAGACACTATCGGGCCTGAAAAATATATATGTGTGTGTGTATATGATTATGATTATGCACTGTCTAAAAGACGCAGAACGCTCCAGATAGATTCTTAGCGCCCTGACAGGGCAGAGAAGTTTAACCTCCCCATCCTCAGCCGAAGGGGGAAGGGCTGATAGCGTAATAACTTGTGCTCTAAACGGCGTTGAGAGCACCTTGGGTACGTACCCATGCCTAGGTTTGAGAATGACTGGAGTCATCCTTCCCAAACTCCAAACATGCAGGACTCACAGAGAGAGCCTGCAGATCTCCCACTCGCTTGATAGATGCTAATGCCAACAGGAGAGCAGTCTTTAGCGAGAGTGGTTTTAGATCAACCGACTCGAGCGGCTCGAAAGGCGGTCCCTTCAGGGCCCTAAGGACCGTGGAGAGGTCCCAAGGCGACACCGAAGGGGGCCTGGAGGGGTTAATCCTCCTAGCGCCTTTCAGAAACCTTACCACCAGGTCATTTCTTCCCAGTGAGTGGCCAGCCACCAAAGCATGATGCGCTGCGATGGCTGCCACATAAACTTTGAGTGTGGACGGGGTGCGGCCCGCGTCCAATAGCTCCTGCAGAAAGGAGAGTACCACAGATACCTCACATTACTCTGGGTCAACGATTTTCGAGCACCAGCTGGGAAACCCGACCACTTCAAAGCATACAGGCGCCGAGTAGACGGGGCCCTTGCTTCAGAGATAGTGCAGAGATAGTGCTCAAGATTCTGTCAGGAAGGTCCCCAGGTACCCGTTTAGGGGCCACACATGGAGGGCCCATAAATCGGGTCGGGATGCCATATCGTTCCGTTGACCTGTGTGAGGAGATCCTTCCTCATTGGAACAGGCCAGGGGATCGTGTCTGACAACTGAACCAGCTCCGGAAACCACGGTCTGGATTTCCAGAGAGGAGCCACCAGAAGGACTGGGCATCCGCTCTCCCTGAGCCGTTCGATGACCTGTGGGATCATGGAAACAGGGGGAAAAGCATAAAGGGGGCGGCTGGGCCAGTGATGAGCCAGCGCGTCCCTGTTCTTCGAGAAGAACACTCTGCAGTGGATGTTTGCTCTCGAGGCAAAAAGGTCGACTTCGGCCTCGCCAAACATCTCCCATATTAGACTGACCGTGTGAGGGTTCAGGGACCACTCGCTTAGGGGAGCGTTGCCCCGTGAGAGCATATCCGCACCCAGATTTTGGACGCCCGGGATGTGCGCTGCTCTCAGAGAGCTCAGACTGGCTTGTGCCCACAGGAGGAGTTCCCTCGCCATAGCATGCAGGTTGCCTGACCTGATGCCACCCTGGCGATTTATGTAGGCCACCACTTACATGTTGTACGTACGGACTAGGACGTGGTGACCCCTGAGGTTTGACAGAAAAGCTTTCTGGGCCAAACCAACTGCTTTCATTTCCAGACAATTGATATGCAAGCTGTGCTCCGTGCTCGACCAGAGGCCGGAGGCAGGCTTGCCCTCATGCAGCGCTCCCCAACCTAGGTTGGACGCGTCTGTAAAAACCACCTTCCTCCTGGAAACTACCCCCATGGTCACCCCCATGTGGTACCAGTCCTGAGCCCGCCAGGGAATCAGTGTTCTTAAACACCCGTGATTCACCCATAATGCGCAGGCTGCTTGACTGCCATGCATGGGTTGGCACACGGCGTTTGAGCCAGTGCTGCAGCGGGCACATGCGCAGTAATCCCAAGTGGAGTACTGACAAGGCAGCTGCCAATAGACCAAGCAGTTTCTGAAATTTCTTCAGAGGCGCGCACCCGCCAGTGTCTGTATAGAGAGCGCGAGCTCTTGAGTGAGCCGCGCTTTCATTGTCACCGAGTCTAAAACCGTGCCCAGAAAGACAACAGTCTGGCTGGGGGTCAGTTTGCTCTTGGTCACATTGATTGTGAGCCCCAGGTATTTTAGATGGCTGAGAATCAAATCCCTGTGAACTATCAGTTTGTCTCTCGACTGCGCCAGCACCAACCAGTCGTCGAGATAATTCAGCACGCGCACTCCTTGACTTTTCAGTGGGGAGAGCGCTGCATCCATACATTTTGTGAATGTGCGGGGTGCCAGGGACAGACCAAACAGCAGAACGGTGTATTGATATGCCCTCCCCTCGAAGGCGAATCTCAAGAATGGCCTGTGACAAGGGTCTATCTGAATATGAAAATCTGCATCTTTCATATCCATTGTAACAAACCAATCGCCCGGGCGAACTTGCGCGAGAATTTGTTTGAGTGTTAACATTTTGAAATGCCGTCTTGTGAGAGCCTTGTTCAAATGTCTCAGATCTAGTATGGGTCTGAGTCCACCGTCTTTCTTTGGAATTAGAAAATAGCGGCTGTAAAACCCCGAATACATTAGCGCGTGAGGGACTGACTCTATCGCTCCTTTTGCTAATAAATTCTGAACTTCGGTGCGTAGCACGTGACCCACGCTGCTTCTCACCAACGTCTCGATAACCGCCTGGAATTTCGGGGGTCTGTGAGCGAATTGGAGCGAGTAGCCTCGTTTTATAGTGTTTATAACCCAACTCGACACACCGGGGATGGCTTGCCAGGCCATGGCCCATGTGGCTAGGGCATGAAACACTGAATGGGACCTGATACCCTTATAATGTGATTTGTGCACATACTGAGTGTTTGACTGACTATACAGGCTTTTGCCCGGGGGGAAGTCAGTGTTACAACAGGGAGGGGGCCACCTAGTGAAGAGGGAGCGTGAACCTGTGAGTTTTGATTGTGAAACATGCTCTTTTTGTGCTTTATTTGGGTCGCCGTGAAAATGGCGTTTGTTTGCAAAGACGCGCTCACTGCTGCGGGCCTGTTTACAATAATAAAATCCCCAGCCCCCTGAACAGGGAGCTGTGGGAAGTTTTGCTGGTTTTTTCGAGGGTGGTCCGGCTAGCACGAGACACGAGCCCTCTCTCTTTCCTCCTTGTGCTAGGACGACTTCGGAGGTACCTGGTCAATCACGGCGCTGGGCCGCGGGCCTTGACGCCGGGGGAGCGGGTAGCACTTCGCGGGCCTTGACTGGCGGTGGCTATCAGTGGCCGCGGGGCGGGGCTGAGAAGCCTGCTTCACCGGTTTGGCTGGATGAGGCGAAGGCGGTGGCTTGGGCTTGCTGGTCGTGGAGCTTGAGCGTTTCGGCAAGAAGTGTCGCATAGCCTGGGACGCTTTCTGTGCCTCTGTGTACCTCTCCGAGAATCCCTTCACGGCCGGGCCGAGGAGACCGGAGCGTCGAGAAATCTAGTCCTGTCGGCTTCTTTGATCTCGGTGAGGTTAAGCCAAAGATGGCGCTCGAGCACGACCAAGCTCGCCATGTTCATTCCGATGGCCTGTGCTGTAGCCTTGGTAGCACGCAGTGCTAGGTCTGTAGCACTCCTCAGGTCTCGAAAGGCCTCCGGGTCTGGGCCAGCCTCGTCCAAAGACTGGAGGAGTTTGGCCTGGTAGACCTTCAACACGGCCATTGTGTGCAGGGCCGATGCAGCCTGACCGGAGGCGGAATACGCGCGTCCAGTGAGGGCTGAGGTGTTTCGGCAGGGTTTGTTGGGATGAGCGGCTCTAGCTCGCCAGCTAGCTGCAGTGCTCGGGCAAAGATGAGCAGTCACATGGCCTCTTCGAGGGGCGGCAAAGATTCATAACCCTTTTCCGCTGCGCCATCCACAGAGGAGAGCGTCGCGGAAACTGCAGATCCCACACGTGCTGAGTACGGAGCGCGCCAGGACTTGGTGAGGTCCTCATGGACCTCGGGGAAAAATGGTACTGTTTGTGACGAGGGGCCTGCTGGTGCCCCGACAGGAACCATCCATCCAGCCGACTACACGGCGGCTCCTCGGTCGTGGTCCACTCTAGCTCGAGGTCCGCGATGGCCTTCGTCAGGATCCGAAGCATTTCGGCGTCGGAGTTTGTCCTGGTTGGAATTTAGCCACAGACTGAGAAGCGGTGACAGGGTCGAGAGAGTCCGACCACTCATCCTCCGAAGCGGCGATGGACAGGCTGTCGTCGCGCTCGAGAGATCCGCCGAAGGAGACGAGGCCCTCCACGTGGGGGGGAGGGCGCTGGTCTCCTACAAACAGGACCGGTGATGTCGTCCGAGTAGGAGAAAGTGAAGCACGCGGGGACGCGGCCTGCATGCGTTCACCAACTTCCATACCCTCCGGTTGCCGTCGGCTGCGACGCTTCTTCCTTGGAATAGACAGCGTGGCTGAAGCGGCATCGCCGTCTCGAGAGAGAGCTAGCCGATTGCGCAGCATGGAGATAGGCATGTTTTTGCAGGCCGCACATCCGCCGGCAGAGAGTGCGTTCTCCGCGTGGTCGATCCCCAGGCAGGAAATGCAGCTCGAGTGTTGGTCTGCCTCGTGCAGACGGCCTCCGCACGTGGCGCAGGATGAATGAGGCATCTGAAATAACACACAAAGCTTTCGAACAAAGGATATAGGCTGTCGCCGGATAGCCACAGGTGAGACGGCGTCAGGAGACAACGGCGTGCAGGCGAAGTCTGCTGAAGAGAAGCTCGCTCAGGCTGAAAAGGCTTGTTCGACGGCGAATAACAGTAGAAAGCTCAGGGACATGTGTACTGTCGCTGAAGGAGTAAAAATCTGCTATAATGGCTAATTCGGGGGTCTATATAGGCTAAGCCACGCCCCTTCGATGGGCTCTGACGTTGGGCTAGCTCATTGGTCGCACGTCAGAGCGCCATTGGGTGTGCAGTTGCTGCAGCACAGCCTATGAGCGTGCCAGACGCTCAGTGTGCTAGCTGTGCAGCTACAAATGCGTTTTACACATAGGCTTCAGTAAATCGAGGAAAAGGAGGTTCCCCACTGCGTATAGCTACGCAATACGAAGTGATTGAACGTTTCAAAAGGGAACGTTCTTATAACTATCAGAGCTGAGAGAGAGGACCCACAAGCGAAAGCAGGTAATAATGTCTTTAATAGAAATAAGGCAATTGGCCGCTTAGGCTGGCAAACAGAAAGTCTTTCAATAATAATGAACATAAACCGGAGATGTCCCGAGACCGGGAAATACAGGTCCGTAGATGAGAACAGCGTAGGCAAACCGCAGCGGCCATAGACAGGTGTACTCACGGGACCAATCTCAGCGTTCAGTAGCAGGAGAGCTGGGCAGAGCACAAGGTTAGCACAAACACACAAACGTAGGCAACGCAGACCAGATGCAGCAAGACAAGACTTAACAGAGAACGATCAAGAACGTGTACAAAGTTAATCATCCGGCAGAGGACAAAGGAGAGAAGGGAACTAAAAGTAGAGAAGCTAATCAGAGAGAAAGAGAGGACAGGTGTGGAAACGAAGATACTGATTGCATAGGGAGATGAGGAACAGCTGAGTATGAAAGAAAGCTCATGTCTGCGTGTGTGTGTGTGTGTGTGTGTGTGTGTGTGTGTGTGTGTGTGTGTGTGTGTGTGTGTGTGTGTGTGTGTGTGTGTGTGTGTGTGTGACAGCGGGGAAGAAAGAGGATCATGGAAGATACCAGGATCATGACAATAACATCCTTGTGATGTTATTTTTTCTTGACTGATGTTCTCATAATGTTGAAAGAAAACATTCATAGAACAACATTCTCAGATACAAAAATATGTTCTTAGAATGTTTTTCTAACGTTCCCATTAAGTAATGAAAACTTTATTTCTTAATGTTTTATGAACGTTCCATACAACCGTTTTTTTTTAAGTATTAAAGTTCTCTCATTTTGGAAATGTTATGAAAACATAATTTTTTTATGTTTTCTAAATGTTTAAAACATCCAGTTTTTTAAAAATGTTTTAAGAAAGTTTTGTCCAAACATTTATACATAACTTTTAAAGAACACACTCTTTTGGTTATAAAAAAAACTATAACTTGCATTTCTTGCAACGTTCCCTTCTGGAAAGCTCTCTTTAAAATATACTGTAAAATAAAACCTAAAAATAACCTGCAGGGAAAGTTCTGAGAAGGTTTTCTTTGGGTTATAAAATAAAACCTAAAAATAACCTGCAGGGAACGTTCTCAATAAAAAAAAAAACTTGACGTTTTCAATGTTTAAAAAACATTTCGAAATAATTTTTTCCTAACCTAATGGGAATGTTAGCAAAACGTTCTGACAACTTATTTTTGTTAGCTGGATTAATGGTTAATGGTTAATGGTTGCCTGGAGACGCTGGATGTTTGGTGTAAAGATGGCATGGAATGGAGCGCATGCGAGCTGTGAGTGATAGAAAGACAATGAGAGAATTTAGTTCAGAATCAGATGAAATGCTGTTACAGAGTGGAAATTCAAAGTCCTGATTGATTAATGTAATGCATTAGGTTCAATCCCAGCTAACAAAGAACCCAACAAACACAGAACTTTCCCCCTAATGTTCCCATATGGTTCCCATTTGGTTATTGTTTAGGGAACCAGATAAGAACGTTCTAGGAATGTTCTCTGTAGGTTCTTTTTTTATAACCTAAAGAGAACTTTCAAGATCTTTCCCTTTATTTTTAGGTTTTATTTTATAACCCAAAGAAAACCTTCCCAGAACGTTCCTTGCAGGTTATTTTTCGGTTTTATTTTACAGTATATTATAAAGAGAGCTTTCCAGAACGTTCCCTGCACGTTTTTTATAACTTTAAGAGAGTGTTCCCTAACGTTCTTTAAAAGTTATGTATAAATGTTTAGACAACACGTTCTTAAAACATTTTTAAAAAAACTGGATGTTTTGAATGTTTAGAAAACATTAAAAGATTTACGGTTTCATAACATTTCCAAAATGATAAAACGTTCTTAATATTTAAAAAAAAACAGATGTTTGGAACTTTAAGAAAATTCAGAAATAACGCTTTCATAACATTTCAAAAATTATAGAATGGAATGTTCTTCTAACGTTCACATAAACAAAGAAAAAAACGTTATTTAATACTTTTAAAAAAACGGATGCTTGGAACGTTCAGAAAACATTCAGAGATAACGTTTCCATAACTTAATGGGAATGTTAGAAAAACATTCTAAGAACATTCTTTTGTATCTGAGAATGTTGTTCTAAGAACGTTCTCAACAGTATCAATAGTTCTAAGAACTCTCAATAGTATGAGAACATCAGTCAAGAACAAATAACATCACAAGCACGTTTCATGAACGTTGTAATAAGAACGTTTTCACTCCACATTATGAGAAAATCACAATTACGTTCCATGAACATTGTTCTAAGAACGTTTTCACTCAACATTATGAGAACATCAGTCAAGAACAAATAACATCACAAGTACGTTTCATGGACGTTGTTATAAGAACGTTTTCACTCAACATAATGAGAACCTCACAAGCACTTTTCATGAACGTTGTTCTAAGAACGTTTTCCCTCAACATTATGAGAACATCACAAGGACGTTTCATGAACGTTGTTCTAAGAACATTTTCCCTCAACATCATGAGAACATCAGTCAAGAACAAATAACATCACAAGGACGTTCTAAAAACTTTGTTCTAAGAACGTTTTTCTCTCAACGTTACGAGAATGTAGTTTAACTCTACATTATAAGAACGTTCCAAAAACATTATTTCAGCAAGGTTTTTTACTAACATTTACATAACATTTACATAAATTTTACATAACGTTAGCAAAAGTTATGGGAACGTTCCCTGTTAGCTGGGAGAATAATCACACACACTGTCTCAGTGTTCCTCCTCCTGCATAATCACACACACCGACATTTAATATCACGTCTTAACATTCTTTGTCTTTGGCCTTTGAGTCTGCAAAAACCGTCAGTTTGTTCCTATATAGTCGGGTCAACAGTTGTTTTTTCAATCTGCTGTTTGAATAAACTGGACTTCAGATACCAGTGAAATGACTTATATCCTTCAGAGCAGGGTTTTCAAATTAGGGTTCTGAAAAAAGAAATATTTTACAATATATCAAATTCTACTTCAAGCGAAATTGAGGAACGAACTGGGGTGAGTTCATTTTGAACAAAAGCAGGCCTTGTGCACAGAAAACTCACTGGATTATTACAAGTGATGGCTGAAGAAGTGTTTGGCACAATATTGACACAACAAAGCAATAGATGCAAAAAAACAAAGGTTTTTATGATTTATGTTGCTTGCAAAAATTTCATACACACCTGGAGTCTACAGCACTGCTTCTGCCACAGCATTATGTTTCAAAATGTAGAGATCACAAGCAGGAAGACTTTCAGCCACCACAATTTCGCTCTGACGCAATGTAGACATGACAATCACATCTTGAAAATGTGACTGTTTATCCATGTAAAGCTCACATGAAAATCTCTTTTGTAAAAAGCGCTATTTAAACAAAGGCGAGTACTATAAATGTAAATCCACATTATTTTATACAACACATACTGTCAAAGATACTAGAAAAGGCAGTATCTTCACAACTATGTACCTTTTTAGAAAGAAATGGAATCTGCGAGGATTTTCAGTCAGGATTTAGACCGTACCATCCGATCATGGTTGTTTCTTTCTATTAGTGTTACTTGATCTTAGTGCTGCATTTGACACTATCGACCACAACATTCTTTTAAATAGACTTGAACATTATGTTGGCATTAGTGGAATTGCACTAGTATGGTTTAAATCATACTTCTGACCGTTATCAGTTTGTAGCAGTAAATGAAGAGATGTCTTATCCGTCAAAAGTTCAGTATGGCGTACCACAAGGCTCAATACTAGGACCGCTGCGGTTTCCTCTGTACATGCTACACGCGCACACACACACTCTGTACATGCTACCCTTAGGAGATATCATTAGGTAACATGGCATTAGTTTTCACTGTTATGATGATGATACTCATCTCTATATTTCTTCAAGCCCTGACGAAACTTACCAATCCACAAAATTAACAGAATGCATAGCGGATTTAAAAAACTGGATGATTAGTAATTTCCTACTACTAAATTCTGAAAAAACAGAGACTCTAATTATTGGAATAAAAAAGTTCCTCATGTAATAACCTAAAATACTGTCTAACACTTGATGCTGCCCTGTCAAGTCCTCGTCGTCGGTTAGGAACCGGCGTGTGTGTCTCTGTGTGTGTGTATAATCTGTAAAACCACATTTTTCCATCTTAAAGGGGAAAACACAAACCAACACTGTGACATAACCCCCCCTCTACGGAGCGGCTACCAGACGCTCCAAGACCCACAAAAAACAAACAAAACAAGAGTCCAGGAGGGAGGTGGAACGGTGGAGGATCAGGGGGAGGGATGGGGGGCCAGGTCCATGGAAGGAAACAGAGACAGGGGGTGATGGCTTAGCCGGCGGCCAGGGCGAAGCAGACGGTCCATCGGGCGGCCAGGGCGGTGAAGACCCCTCGGGCGGCCAGGGCGGTGAAGACCCCTCGGGCGGCCAGGGCGGTGAAGACCCCTCGGGCGGCCAGGGCGGTGAAGACCCCTCGGGCGGCCAGGGCGGTGAAGACCCCTCGGGCGGCCAGGGCGGTGAAGACCCCTCGGGCGGCCAGGGCGGTGCAGACCCCTCGGGGGGCCAGGGCGGTGCAGACTCCTCGGGCGGCCAGGGCGGTGCAGACACCTCGGGCGGCCAGGGCGGTGCAGACACCTCGGGCGGCCAGGGCGGTGCAGACCCCTCGGGCGGCCAGGGCGGAGCAGACCCCTCGGGCGGCCAGGGCAGAGGCTCTGGAACAGACACTGGCACTGGCTCAGGAATAGCAGACACCGGCTCAGGAATAGCAGACACCGGCTGTGGAACAGCAGACACCGGCTCTGGAACAGACGGCACCGGCTCTGGCTCTAAAACAGCCACTGGCTCCAGCTCTGGAACAGACACTGGCTCAGGAACAGGCATTAGCTCCGGAACAGACACCAAAACTGGACAGACACCAAAACTGGACAGGAGACACTGGCTCTGCCTCCGGCTCTGGGACAGGAGACACTGGCTCTGCCTCCGGCTCTGGGACAGGAGACACTGGCTCTGCCTCCGGCTCTGGGACAGGAGACACTGGCTCTGCCTCCGGCTCTGGGACAGGAGACACTGGCTCTGCCTCCGGCTCTGGGACAGGAGACACTGGCTCTGCCTCCGGCTCTGGGACAGGAGACACTGGCTCTGCCTCCGGCTCTGGGACAGGAGACACTGGCTCTGCCTCCGGCTCTGGGACAGGAGACACTGGCTCTGCCTCCGGCTCTGGGACAGGAGACACTGGCTCTGCCTCCGGCTCTGGGACAGGAGACACTGGCTCTGCCTCCGGCTCTGGGACAGGAGACACTGGCTCTGCCTCCGGCTCTGGGACAGGAGACACTGGCTCTGCCTCCGGCTCTGGGACAGGAGACGCTGGCTCTGCCTCCGGCTCTGGGACAGGAGACGCTGGCTCTGCCTCCGGCTCTGGGACAGGAGACGCTGGCTCTGCCTCCGGCTCTGGGACAGGAGACGCTGGCTCTGCCTCCGGCTCTGGGACAGGAGACGCTGGCTCTGCCTCCGGCTCTGGGACAGGAGACGCTGGCTCTGCCTCCGGCTCTGGGACAGGAGACGCTGGCTCTGCCTCCGGCTCTGGGACAGGAGACGCTGGCTCTGCCTCCGGCTCTGGGACAGGAGACGCTGGCTCTGCCTCCGGCTCTGGGACAGGAGACGCTGGCTCTGCCTCCGGCTCTGGGACAGGAGACGCTGGCTCTGCCTCCGGCTCTGGGACAGGAGACGCTGGCTCTGCCTCCGGCTCTGGGACAGGAGACGCTGGCTCTGCCTCCGGCTCTGGGACAGGAGACGCTGGCTCTGCCTCCGGCTCTGGGACAGGAGACGCTGGCTCTGCCTCCGGCTCTGGGACAGGAGACGCTGGCTCTGCCTCCGGCTCTGGGACAGGAGACGCTGGCTCTGCCTCCGGCTCTGGGACAGGAGACGCTGGCTCTGCCTCCGGCTCTGGGACAGGAGACGCTGGCTCTGCCTCCGGCTCTGGGACAGGAGACGCTGGCTCTGCCTCCGGCTCTGGGACAGGAGACGCTGGCTCTGCCTCCGGCTCTGGGACAGGAGACGCTGGCTCTGCCTCCGGCTCTGGGACAGGAGACGCTGGCTCTGCCTCCGGTTCTGGGACAGGAGACGCTGGCTCTGCCTCCGGCTCTGGGACAGGAGACGCTGGCTCTGCCTCCGGCTCTGGGACAGGAGACGCTGGCTCTGCCTCCGGCTCTGGGACAGGAGACGCTGGCTCTGCCTCCGGCTCTGGGACAGGAGACGCTGGCTCTGCCTCCGGCTCTGGGACAGGAGACACTGGCTCTGCCTCCGGCTCTGGGACAGGAGACACTGGCTCTGCCTCCGGCTCTGGGACAGGAGACACTGGCTCTGCCTCCGGCTCTGGGACAGGAGACACTGGCTCTGCCTCCGGCATAGTAGACACGGGCATGTCCAGGATCCGAGCCAGACGCTCCAGATAGTCCAGGTCCATGAAGGCAGACGGAACGTGAACAGTCTCTCGCTGGGCAGACGTGACTTGAACAGTCTCTCGCTGGGCAGACGTGACTTGAACAGTCTCTCGCTGGGCAGACGTGACTTGAACAGTCTCTTGCTGGGCAGACGTGACTTGAACAGTCTCTTGCTGGGCAGACGTGACTTGAACAGTCTCTCGCTGGGCAGACGTGACGTAAACAGTCTCTCGCTGGGCAGACGTGACGTAAACAGTCTCTCGCTGGGCAGACGCGACGTGAACAGTCTCTCGCTGGGCAGACGCGACGTGAACAGTCTCTGACTGGGCAAATGGGACGTGAACCATCTCCGAATCAGCCTCCAGAAAAGCGGCGGGCTGCTGGGACACGGCCTCCGGTCCTTTGGAGAGGCTAGAGGTCTTCCTCCTCCTCCGCCGTTTCCACTGGTGAAGTGCGCGCTCTGGGCTGGATGGAAACAGCGCCGGATGAAACTCAGGACTGGATCGCACCAGCCCAGGGTCGAAGAGGGGCCTGAGTGGAAAATGGTGTTGGAATTCCTCTCGACCACCTCCTCCACTGCGACCTCCACGGGTCCCGCGAAACTTGACCAACCGGGTCCCCTCAAACAAATCCCTTCTCTCCCACTCGGTGGCTGGGGAAGAGATATTAAAAAACATACCGCTGGATCTTGAGGACGGAGTCGTTCTGTCACGACACACACACAGGGAAACAGTAGATCCAGTAGCAGTATATTTATTGGGTAATCCGTACACGTAATCCAGTCCAGGCAAGGGTCAAACACCGTATAAGCAATCCAAGAACAAAACAACAAAAACGAGAAACGAGCAGAAACAAACCTCAGAAGCGTGGGGACATAAAACAACGACTCCATGACATGGACTGAAACAGACAGGGTATTTATACACAGAACTAAACAATGTAATGGAAAACAGCTGCGTGCAATGATGAGTGATGAGAACAGACAAAGGATCGTGGGAAATGCAGTTCCAGAATGAATGGTGACAGTAAGGGAAAGAGACCTCTAGTGGACACCCGGGGAAAACACAAACCAACACTGTGACACATTTGGGTTTAAAGTGTTTTATTTCTACAATATATGGTGTAAAAACGTCCGAGTGCTGCCCTTTTCAGGTTGAACTGTGGCTACTGCAGTTGAATTTTCCTATTGGAAGTTGTGGTACTCTCTGACGTCAGAACCACGCCAATGCCTACAGAGAGATGCGTCCCAGGTGCAGAATAGTTAGTTCATGGGTAGATTATTGTAATGCTCTACTGGGTTGTTGCCCTACACGCTTAATAAACAAACTACAGCTAGTTCAAAACGCAGCCGCTAGAGTTCTTACCAGAACCAGGAAGTATGACCATATTAGCCCGGTTCTGTCAACACTGCATTGGCTCCCTATTAAACATCATATAAATTTTAAAATATCCTTTTCCTATTTAGCACCAAAACTCTGGAACAATCTTCCTAACATTGTCCGGGAAGCAGACACAGTCTGTCAGTTAGAAGCTAGACTAAAAACACATCTCTTTGACCTAGCATACACATAACACTCTATAGACTTCTATAAATCAATATTAGGCTGCATAGTTTTGATCAGCCGGAACTGGGAACACTTCCCATAAATCCTGATGTACTCGTTACATCATAAGAAGGATGGCGTCTACGCTAATATTAGTCTCTCGGTTTATCCCAAGGTTTACCGCAGTCCGCAATAAAAGCAATACAAAATTCTGTATTATAAATTTTTCAAGGCTTGTACTCTGGAACCTATTTCATGGTTTGCGTTCTGTATTTATGCAAATGAGCGGCCGGATAGCATTAAGGGTTTTCTGTTAGAACGGTGTGTGTTAGCGGCCGCTCAGTTAATAACTTATGATCTCTGCAACGGAAGTGAATCAATTGAAACTAACTTTATCTGGACAATAACTTTATTCTAGTGCTGCTGTAAAGCTAAAACAATCTCTGTTACTGTAATCTCCTGTTATCACTGTAAAGCTGCTTTTAAACAATCTATATTGTTAAAAGCGCTATATAAATTATGGTGACTTGACTACTGGAGTCGGTCTATTTTATTACTCCAAAGAGACACACTCACACCTCACATTTTCACCTACACCATTCAATGCCAAATGTTTTCCTGAATCCCTCTCCACTCCTGCGGTTAATGCTGTCTGCTACATGAGCTGTCAAGAAGTCAAAGACTAAAAAGAGAAGATTATGAAAGAATACAGCATCCCCTGTGTCTCCTCTTTGACTCACACATTACCCAGTATAGTTACATAAGAAAGCACTTGATATATAAAACATGCATTTCCATTCAGCTGAAAGACATCACTGTATACCCAGGGGAAATGACAGCCCGTCTCATTCTCATCTGCATTCTTTTGAATAGTGTAACATCCGTTGGCATTGATGTATTCAGCAGGTCGTTCACTGTTAAGCAGATCAGCCCTCTGAGACATCGCAGAGATGTTCACATTCATAAGTACATTTTGTGGCTCTGCGTCTCAGGACTTTAATTCAGTCAATGGCAGAGACGCTCTACACACGATCTCCGGCCTGATGCTTCCTCATGGTGGATAAAATGGGTGCCGTTACACCAGTCGGGACTCAAAGACACGGGATACGATGAGCTGTGCAGTCACTGGAATGGATTTCATCTATCATTTCATCCATACTGTATGTCATCCAATAAAAGAAATACTCAAATGTTGGGGGGGCAAATTAAGTTTAGTGCATGTTGTGAGATCTTAAATAACTTGTGCTAATTGTATTTAAAACCGTTATGCACTACAGAGTACAGTGTGTCGGTTTTATCTCAAAAATGTTTCTACAAGTCAGCAGAACAGGTGAATGTTTCTGTGTGAATCAGAGGAACAGAAAGCAGTCCTGTGTGGCTCTAAGAGTCAGAGCCCTTGTGATTATCCTGTGAATTCATGCCGTTTACCTAGACAGAGGTTTAGACAGGACGAAAGTGCCGGGAGAGGCAATCCAAAGGCCCTGGACGAGAGCCAGAACCATTTTTCATTTTGTGACAGAGGTGACAAGGCCACAACAAGCCTATATCAGACACCCAACCGGGTAACAGACTAAAGTCTGGATCCTACACAGTACCTTTACAAGAGAAGCACATGATGACAGGCACAGCCAAGCTAAGCTATAATAAGAGTAATTAAGCAATGTAAAAACTCAGAGGAATTCCCTTTTCCCTTGAATAAGCAGCAAATGAGCACATGTCATAGAAGCTATTTTGGCTAAACCAGGGTCAACTTTTTTTTATGATATTCTTATTTGTTGTACATAAAATGATAATATCAGAGAGTGATACTTCTAAGAGGAAAACCAACAGCTTGATAACCAAATAAATGTACAAACTCTAGAGGAGAAATGGGAATTAGCCATATGAGACTTTGAGCTGTTTATCATGTCAGAAACACTCCACACAGTGTGCAGGTTGATTGGTGTCTAAATTAGCATAAATGCACATTTAAACAATTCAAAAATTGGGTGAACTAACCTTCCCAACTTTCTCAAGAGGACTAGATTAACTTAATTAAACAGAGCGGCGTCCCTCAGGTCTCTCAGCGAACGGCATCAGTTCAGATTCATTCAGAGCTTCAGTTCCCACACGAGCCCCTTCCTCTTCAAGTACATGAAATTACATTAGGATGGATTTGGGTCGTTCATGAGGTTAGTTTTATCACATCATTTCACAGAGATAAACAGGAAAATAATGATTAAATGATGCAAACAGTTTTAATTTCGGCTGTAAAGCAGCTCCAAATAGTCAATAGTGACATTGTTTAGCTGAAGTCGGTTCAGTATTGATTCAGTTCTGCTGTAAAGATCATCAATTATTAAATTAGTTCACTTCATCCATAAAGCAGTTCTGCTGAAAATGTCATCGTCCAGCTCAGTTCAGTTCTCATACATCAGCGTCAGTCTCCAACGATTGAAAACTGTATGATTATGATTCAAGCTGCAACAAGTCAGATTGTGGAAGGTCCTTCATACTACAAGCAGAATGAGTCTTAACTCAGTCCTCGAGTGTAAATACCTGCATACAAGCAGTTTCACTCAGAAATCATGATTTATAATTTAGTGTATAAATAAATACATATATATCATGCAACCAAGGCTCATTAGAAAAACCTGCCTCTATTTTCGTTTATGAGTCCCAAAAAAAATCTTCTACAGGCAAGGTAAAATGACATGGTTTGCTCCAGCAAATGTTTCTCACGTTTGCTTCTGTTAACTATTGATTTTAGGGTTTAGGGTCAGGAATTAATATCAGAAGTGGAAAGTAACTAATTACAAATACTTTTGTTGCAGTACTTGAGTACATTTTTTAACAGTTAAACTAAATGTACGAAGCAAACTTTGTCCGAAGCTGAAAATCCACTTTGAAAGTGGAAATTCCACTTTAAAATGGTCTTGAAATGTGGAAGAAGCAATAATATAATTTTGCAGAAATGTCTCCACAGGAACATTTTCCAATGAGTCTGGCCAAGTGACCATGCATATGTAAAAGCACCTTTTTTGTGGCTAATAGCCTGATCTGGGATCTTATCTTAGCAAGTTGTGTTTAATTGTGCTTTATAAATAAAGTGATTGATTGATTGATTGATTGATTATCATACAAATTGGGCTGACATAGACTTATATACCTATAAAAAGGTATTTGTTTCAAAAGAATGGCACACACAAGAGAGAGAGCAGTTTTTGTTCTGTGACACTGTGACTCTTTTAGCCTTTACAAACACAACGAGAGCTACAGAAAAGGATTTCTGTCATTTATATCAGAGAATAAACAACCATTTAATAGCTGCATTTACAGCACAATGACTAAAATAGGTGAAGGCCAGTAAAATATCATACACTGAAACGTGATGCATAAATAATCAATAAACCAATTATACAAGCTATATATAATCCATATTATAGTCAAACAGTATATGTAAATAAGTGTAAATTATAAATCCTCAGGAAGTGCATTACAATATATAAAAAATAAATACTAATACAAAAAACTGAGGTTTTTTATTTTTATCATGTTTTGTTTGTATTTGTTTATATTATGTTCTCTCTCATATGGCGTAAGCTAGAGTATGTTTAGTAGTGCACAGGTAATCGTTACCTGAAGTGTAAAAGCACAGCTGGTGTGGCGCTCCAGGTGACGTTTCAATCAAACCTGCGGATTCACTGGAACGCCGGAGATCCGTTTCAGTCCGTCGCTGTGATGTGTGGCTGATGAATATTCACCATCTGTCCTGCTTTGTCAGTAATTATGACATTACCCAGCTGGCTAAACTGACAGTCGACTCGAAGCTGCTCTGAAACTGGAGCTTGATAAGTTAAAGTAGTAAAGTTACATTCCTAACCCTGAAAAAGTAGCTAGCTATTTTTAACAATATCATTGTAACAAATAACTTTAAAAAGCATAATGTTAAGAAGAATATTTAGGGTTTAAAACAACAATGCCATGCAATTATGATTTCAAAGAGTAGCGTTAATTCAGGTTAGTTGTGACACTTTTCTTCAGTCATTTCAAATGGCAAAAACTGACCCAAATCTTTTGATTATGTAAACTCCCCAATACACACAATACTCAAATTTAGCCTATATCTCAAAATTGCTTCTCCCAGACCAAGGAGGGATGTCCCGTACCTCCTCATCTCCTCTGCTATCACTGCTGCCTTTCCACCAGCATACATGGTCCTCACATTCCATGTCGCTAAGGTGGTGGGTCGCTTTGAGGTCAGAAGCCGCTTCAAACGTACAGTCTCCTTACGGTTTTCCATGCACGTCGTCATATTTTCTTTAGCTTGGTTCGCTGCAGAGCTTGAGGATTTTCTGATTTTCGTCGATGTTCCCGCAGCTGAAGGCTTTTTACAGGGTGGAGTAGCTTGTCCCACGCCTAACCCCCACCTTTGGGGGAATGTTTTGGAGTTGACTTGTTAGTCCTCTTCTCTCCCCTATTTTCTTCCAGGTATTGGATTACAGCCTCTTACCACGTGAGGCCAGACAGGTTTTGGGTCGTGTACAAGCGGTCTTGGCACATCAAGCCCAACCTGGGAGAAACCAGGTGGCTCCAGTCAAGGCAGGGCAAGCTGACGAGTGGAGAGACCATACTCTACTCAGGACATCCCATTGACTCTGCACCATACACAGAGGGAGTAGCATTTATGATGTCCAAGGAAGCACAAAGGGCCCTTCTCAGCTGGGAACCTATCAACTCACGGGCCCTTCTCAGCTGGGAACCTATCAACTCACAGATTATCACTGCTAAATTTCAAACCACCCACAAGAAAATAAACCTTCAAGTGGTACAATGCTACGCCCCCACCAACGACACAGGTGATGAAATAAAGGATAAATTTTACAATCAACTTAACACTATTCTACAGGCCAGGAAAAGGAAGGACGTCATGATCTTGATGAGGGACATGAATGCAAAGATAAGGGGCAATAACAACGGCTTTGAGACAGTAATGGGAAGAGAAGGACTAGGGACCATGAATGAGAATGCAGAGGTTTGCAGCAGCTTGTGCAGACAACAACTTGGTCATTGATGGGTCAGTATTTCAACACAAGAACATCCATAAAGCCACCTGGGTGTCTGCTGACCACACCACAGAAAACCAGATAGACCACATCTGCGTATGTCAGAAATTTAGACACTCTCTGCTGGATGTCAGAGTCAGAAGAGGAGCAGACGCAGGATCTGACCATTACCTCCTCACAGCAAAGATCCAGCTGAAGTTAAAATGCATCAAGCATAGGGAAGAAAGGGTCAAATTCAACACACAGCAATTTCAAGATATAGGTACATCTGAACCAACAAAGTGGCACTACACAATCGGTACCAAGCCCTAGAAATAGAAACCCCAAGTAAAGTGGAAGAAATATGGAAAGGTCTGAAAACCTTGTGGAAAGACGCATGTAAAGTAGTAGGGAGGAGGAAGAGAGACAACAAGCCCTGGATATCCAGTGATACAGATAGCAAAGTGAATGAGAGGAGGAAGAAAAAAAGAGGCAGGAAACATAAGTAAAACCAGAGCGACGAAGGCGGCAGCACAGAAAGAATATACATTAGCAAATAAAGAAGCGAAAAGAAGTGCATGAGAGACAAAAATAAATTTATTGAGGATCTAGCACAACAGGCAGAAGAACCAGCAGGAAAGAACAACCTGAAAGACCAATACCTGACTACAAGAAAGCTCAAAGGCAAATTCAGACATGCACAGACACACATTAAAAACTCACAGGGTGTACTCCTCATAACCAAGGAAGACCAGGTGAAGAGATGGACTGAACACTTCAGATACCTGCTCAACAGGCAGCCTCTTCAACTGACTGCAGATATTACAATTGCCCCAAAACCATTGGAGATTAACTGCAATCCCCCAACCAAGATGGAGATTAGAAAAGCCATTAAGGCCTTGAAAGGAGGGAAAGCCGAGGGACCAGACGGGATTCCAGCAGAAGCTCTTAAAGCCGACACTGAAACCTCCACCAACATGCTTCACCAGCTCATGAAAATCATCTGGGAGGAAGAAAATGCCCCAGCTGACTGGAGAGATGGCTACATCGTGAAAATCCCCAAGAAAGGAGACCTCCAGCAGTGCAAAAACTACAGAGGAATAATGCTCCTCTCAACACCTGGGAAGGTGCTTAACCATATCCTGCTCAAGAGTCTCCAGAAGGGGGTCGATGAGAAACTTGAGGGAAAACCAGGCTGGCTTCAGGAACAACAGATCGTGTGGAGACCAAATTGCCTACCTCAGGATCATTATTGAACAATTAATCGAATGGAATTTGCCTGTCTATGTGAATTTCATATATTTTGAAAAAGCCTTTGACAGTGTGGATAGGGAAAGGCTGTGGAAACTGATGGCTCATTATGGGATCCCAACAAAGATTATTAACATCATAAGGAGCACCTATCAAGGGGCGAGATGTCAAGTCCTCCATGAAGGATGTATATCGGAGGCATTTGAAGTTCTGACTGGTGTGAAGCAAGGGTGCCTGCTCTCACCCTTTCTTTTCCTCCTTTGCATAGACTGGGTGATGAAAGAAACAACCAACAATACACGAACAGGCATACAGTGGAGCTTGAGCGAGCAGCTAGAAGATCTCGATTTTGCTGATGATCTGGCATTACTGGCTCACACACACCAACAGATGCAGGAAAAATCTGGAAAACTAGAGGAAACCGCTGCTCTGCTTGGTCTCAAAATAAACTCATCAAAAACTAAAGTATTGTGTATCAACAGGAAGAACAACACACTCATAAACATGGATCAAACTGCACTAGAGGATGTAAATAGCTTCACATACCTTGGTAGCATCATTTCAAGGGAAGGTGGCACGGAGGACGATGTCCAAGCCAGGATTGGAAAAGCAAGGACAACATTCAACATGCTTGTAATGATGGTTCTTTGTGAGGGATGAAAGACCAGGGTCGGCGTAACGGGGACTCGTACAATTATTCAATAAACACAAAACAAAGAAAAGGTGCGCCACATGCGCATTCACTGTAGGTAAAACTACAGCACAAAATAAATACAATCTTTCCTGCTAGGCTCAGCTCTCAGTCCACTTTTATCAAACTCTTCCCGATGTGCAAACTCAGTCCATTTGTCAGCCAGCAGGTCGTGAGTGTTCGTACAAGTCCCCAGTCCTTCTCTCTCTAGCTCTCCTGCACCAGCCAGCTTTTATGCGGTCTCCCCACGCCAATTACTGCAATCAGAGACAGGTGTTCGTCATTTTGCACTTGACCCACTTACTTACCGCTCGGCTCCTCCCTCACTCTCCCACTGCAAACTCCGCAAAACCACGCCCCCCTCATCACAATGCTAAACAATATTTGGAAGGCAAAAAACTTGTCACTCAAGACCAAATTGCAAATCTTCAATTCAAACGTAAAGACCACGCTACTTTATGGCTCAGAAACCTGGAAAATTACCACCACCATACTCAATAAGCTGCAGACCTTCACCAACCGGTGCCTCAGACGCCTTCTAGGAATATACTGGCCCAACATCATCTCTAACCCTAACGCCAATATGTGGGAACTTACCAAACAAGACCCAATAGAAATTCAAATACGGAAGAGGAAATGGAAGTGGATAGGGCACACACTCAGGAGAAAGAAATCTATCATTAAACGGGCACTGACGTGGAACCCACAGGGCAGGAGGAAGAGAGGCAGCCCGAGAATCACCTGAAGAAGAACCACAGAACAGGAGATGAAGAAAGAAGGGCTGACGTGGCAACATCTTGAGAGGAGGGCCCAAGACCGGAGAGGATGGAAGAGTTAGGTCGATGGCCTATGTTCCTATGGGAATTTAAAGGCTTAAATAATAAATAAATCAAAATGGCTGTCAAAAGGGAAATTGCTACAAATGTACACCAGTGCAAGAACAAAATGTATGCAACTTAAATGAAATCCTAAAGAGTAGTCAGAAAAACAGGCTAATCTCACAGTGATGTAGCGCACAGCATTTACTGAGAACAGAAGGGCTGTGAGACGCCACTCACGATCTGAGACGCCACTCACGATCTGAGACGCCACTCACGATCTGAGACGCCACTCACGATCTGATCGCGTGAACGGGGTTTGATCAACCAGTCAATGCCGTGTGATAAGTGCACTATATCGTGACTATTTTCTGTTCGATTAGTGATCTTTTAGGTTAATTACAAAACTGTGGCAGGACAGATTAAACCATGGCAGATCATCTTTATATTAAATGTTTATTCCTGATTTAATTACAGAGTGCAATAAAGCAGGAAAATGAATCGATTTAAAAAGGCTATTATTTACTCCTGTATGTGCTTTATGCCTAAGACATAGACAGTGTTTTAATCTTCGGTTCGCAGAACTTAGACTCGTGTGAAATATCCACTGTACGTCCTTTCAGATGATCTCTCTTCGGTGGACAGAATGTAAATCCACAAGATGTGTTATATAACACCAGATGGCAGTAATGAACAAATTTAGTTTGTGATCTAGTAAGACGACGCAGGTTCAATGCATTACAGGCTCCTGACTCACGGCTACTGACAAATAACTGAAAAACATAGCTAAGCTAGTAGCGTCGCTACTCCCAACACTGCAAACAAAAGCACGTTCATCTCTAAGGGAAATGATCATTTCTGCACAGACCCTTTTCTTCAGTGAAATACCGCAGTAAAATATGAATGATAAATCCTCACCTGTTGGATTGACGTATACCGACCTGGAATCGTTTGCTCTGATAATATTATAATCAACCAAGTTCTGTGCGTTTTCTATCAGCTGAACTAGCGATGCCAGTTTCGTGAATGATTTATTCTTTTGATCTAATCAGTCAAATGGGTTTGCAAGAAGGTCTGAAATTGTTGATCTAACAGTTTTGTCATTGCCGACAGGACCTGACGCAAAGACCATTGGCATGAAAGGACATCAAACCGGTCTAACTGAACACAAGTAACATAAGGAGAAGATTATCAGTGAAGAACTTAAGTTTGTCTCAATTCCACATGTGCGCTTCAGTCTTCTGGAGGAACAAACTACTTCAAAAGACGCCTAATCTATTTGTCTTAGAATGTTTAACAAGATAATACTGATAATGTCTGGGACCACCGATTTGCACAAACACACACTATCTATAGATTTGTTAAGAAAAAAAAACATTTCCATGTTTAGCATTTCTGGACAGAAGATAAGCAGAAATGAAGTCGACCGATTCTCAAACATAGATGCCAGATGGGTGAGGCTCATTCTCTGTCTGCTTTGGGGAAACTGAGATAGTTTGCAGAGCAAGAGTCTGTGAAAATGTGTGACGGATAAATTATGGCATTGTAATGCAGAAAAACTACAGCATGCAAGCACTTTTCCAGCCAGGGAAGATGATGCTGGGCGCGAGCCCTTTTGTTTCACACTCTCTGCGAAATTATTTGGCGTGGCAGTTTAGTTCCATCAAAATCCTGCCAGCTCTATGAAAACGCAGGAGAACTGACGTCCAAATCACGGGCGTCACGTAAGATTCAGTCCGAGTGATGGCGGTGGGTGCTGACCTTATACATTAATGTGTGTCAGAAAGTTTTCAGAGTTACAGTGCCTAAGGGAAGCTGAATACTTAAGGCTTGGCGTGACACTTCTGAGATGGAGTACAGGCCATTCAAGACGAGCTATTCAACTTTAATCTGCACTAATTATTAAGAGATTGGCCCTTGTGTTTAATGTTCACAGAACCAATAACAGCTAAATATATTCTTGGATTTTTAAATGTCTTCTGCATGCTCTCTGCTTAAGCCAATTCAACTTTTAATTAATGGTTCTTGAATTTCAGAATACTATTATCAAGTATTAATTCAGTAACAGTATTTACTAAAACACTGTAAGATATAACATTGAAACACTGCGGTAACACTACTTACACTGGACTGACCGCTTCTGCTCATTTATTCTCATGTGAATAAAGGTCATTTGCATAAAAGTGTTGGTTGTAGTTTCAGTCCTTCTAAATGAATGAATGAATCCCTTCTGATGAAACTCATCACGCAGACGCTGTCATGAGCAGAAGGATTGTCTTCATTAATTGGATAGTGACAGAGAAGCCGATTCCTTATAATGAATCCAGTAACAGTCTTTGCAGGTCATTAAGATTAACCAGAATCCACTTCATTAATTATTCAGAGGTCCACTGTGATGTGGCATCACCTTAACCCTAATGAAAAAAGGAATCGTTCATTACTCTGTCGGAGAAGAGGTTATGGGTTTAAATTGAAAACCAGACCTGACATAGTAATGAAACTCATTTATGAACATACAGCACACTTTTAACGTTCTCTTCAAAGAAAGCTGAATATTTCCAGTTCCAGAGGGGAATCTGAACGGTCCTCTAGTTACTGCTGTCTTTCCACAGGAGGGTCGTGTGTCTCTGTCATGTTGCTCCAGTACAGACCATCCTAACTGTGTGCATGTAAATAAGGGAACATGAATCATGGGAGAGTGATGTTCAGTGTTTCCTACAGGATTTTTTTAAGCCATGATCCCTCATGCCCACCGGAAGAACATTTTGTGAATTTTAGTGTTAAAATCTGGTGCTCTTTTTGAGAGTTCAACATTAAGAGCTCCAACCCATATTCAGAGGGCAAAATGAACAAAGAAAAAGGTCTGTGCATTGACTTGTACCTGAACTTTAAAGGTGACTCCGGGTGCTTTCACACCTGTAGTTCGATTCATTTGGTCCGGACTAAGGGCGAAAAATTTTACTTTATTTCATTTTCAGGCGTTTTGGTTCCTTTTCACACACACTGATTGCTCTGGTCCGAATCAGTTGATGACTTGATGAAACGAACCAAAATGCAGTCACGTGACAACATCCACATCACTTGTTGGCCAGATGTGTCTTGAACGTATTTCCACAACTGCACTTAGATTGGTCAGAATTAAAGTGCGGGAAAATTCCAACAGAGCTCCCGGAAGTAAACAGAGGAAAATCCGGCAGACTTTCGGAGAATTCACTCACAATATGTTCAGAATCAGCTCAAGCTTTAACCTTTCGCAAATCCCCCCATAAACAAAGTGTAGATGCGATATAAATAAGAAATTCACTGTGCAGTGCGGACAACTTCAGTGTTTATGTTTAGTGAGAGTGCAGAATGCGGTAAGTCAGTCATGGCTTAAAGGGAGCGCTATTGACAATCTAAATAATAATATTGTTTGACTACGGCAGGTGGTTTAGTTCAAAAATGCGCAGTTCTTTGGCAGTTGGGTCTGTTCGAGGTCAAATCACGTTCTCACCACAAACGAACCGCTTGTTTGGTCCGCTTTTGGTGCGCACCCGAGTGCGATTGATGCTTTCACACCTGCCCAAACAAACCGCACCAATGGGGAAAACGAACTAGTGCGATTCAACCGAACTAAATGAGGCAGGTGTGAAAGCACCCTCAGACAATATATCACAACGAAAAGAGGCTTGTCTACACATCATCATAATAATAATAATAATAATAATCCTATGACAGTAATAACCCTGCCTACTCTGTCTCCTTCGTCCTTCATAGGCATACATGATAGAAACGTGTTCGTAGTTGGTGTAGGAAGGAGCATGTCAACCAATTTAAGCTCCATCTTATTTGTGTGGATTGAGAATCTGAAATTAAGGGGAAGATAAAATTTAAAAGTGAATTACTCCTTTAATAATAGAATAGGAGGCTCACGGTAGAAACAGTGTTTAAGCACTCCGATGATAATGAGCTTGAACTGCATCATAAGCAGCCAGTCGCTGCCTCTCCTCTGAAACATTAATGCACAGACTGTATGTACAGTTTGGCATTATAATAAAGCTAGTTAATGCACTTCTGAAGTGCCCAGAAATGGATAAGTGATGTCCTGTGATGCCCTGCGGTCCTTCAGACGACTCCACTCAACCATGCCAGAGATTCACTCAGTCAGAATCCTGAATAATTGAACTCTAAGCTGGTCAATGAAGCCAGAGCGATCACTACAGTGGAGAAGAGTGTTCCTGTACACACGGTCACATGATCCTCCGTGACACGCAGCATCTGAAGGCATGTTCAAAGGATCGACACATACAAGCGATGTGGTGCAAATACAGCGTTTCCCATGATGCCCTGGGCTCGGGTTTGGTTCGGCAGCATTTCCCCCATGATGCCCTGGGCTCTCTCATCATTTCATCAATCTATTGCTAAAGCTAAAAAGAAATTGATCACAAAGGTAAACCGCATATTGTGAACGTTCACATCAGATGATGATTATATGATAAAACACAACAGTAGGTTAGTTTCCAGAAGTCCACTGAACTCAGACTCAGAGTCCAGCAGCGTCAGATGGACACCAATTATTATTTTTCTCCACTGAAAGGAAAAATAATCAACTTTCCGCTTCCCAGGAAAATGGAATCAATGGAATCCTGTTACCCAGAGATGGTCTCATGATTAAACTTTAAAATAGATTTTTGTATCTTATATTAGAAACGAGAGAGCGAGAGAGAATGCCAGTGTACTTTAATGAGAATAGCTTTCTCCTGTAGTTTGAGTGGATAAACGGTCTATAGCAGGTCATTAGTGATGTATTCATTAAACTTTCATTACGCAATTATTCATTCAGTACATGGCTACTCGGCCAGTGAAGTCCAGGGAACGTTTCCAACATGTCTGAGTATAATTCAGTCTGATGGCATTGAGTGTAAAATACTGCATTGTTTCAAACGATGAATGTGGAGGAAACAAAATCTCTTGTAAGAGCAGATCTGTAGAAAAACAGATAGTCTGCAGTAAAATTATCTTCAGAGACTTATTAATCATCTGTTAATCCTAATCACATGGTCTGTAATAGATGCTATAGCTCCTTTATGCACTGACTCTCCACACAACGTGCGGTTGGGCCGCAGAGAACGCCATTGTCTTACAGGACTCAAACTGATGCGCAGATGTAGGGCCTGAGAACAGTTTCAGCTACAGAAACACACAGTGAGACAAGAGACATGGTCAGAACATACTGGCTGAATCTGCCTCATTACAGGGTGGAAGTGAATGAAAGTAATGTTTCATCAGTGCTCTCTGATTGATTAAGCCTGTTCCGCTGCTGAACCTGCCGAACGCAGTCACGCGTGTTAAGAGAGAAGGTGTTCTGTAGCTGCAAAAGTGGCTCACCTTCTCGACCAAGAATATCTAGCAGATTTAAAACATCTGATCATACTTTATTTCCATTTATGGTCCACAAATGATGGTCCACTTTAAATGTTCTGTTTGCTATAATTAATGTTGCAACTAGAGGTCAACGAGCGCTCAGAGTATTAGCTGAGTGTAAGTAGACTGTGTAAGACTGGAAGAACTGGAAGATAGCGCAACTCTCTGAGAGAACAAAGCAAATTAACATTTGAATTCCTCTCATGCTCCATTCAAGACGCAAGTCTCACCCAAGCAATCCTAATCTACATCTTCTCCCTCGACCCCCCATTCCCCCTTCCTATCATGCAGAGATCACCTGAAATTCACCTAAGAATCTATATAGTTTAATGTGAATAATTATCATACAGTATCACACACGTTTAATATCATTTGAAATGTCTCAGTGCGACTTGTACAAAGGTCTTGTTCTCAAAGTAGTAAACCAGAAGGTAATAAGGTATTTAAGAGTTTAGAAATAATTCACAAACATAGAAGGGTGTGTCTTCCAGGCAAATGATCTCATGCTCTCAGAAGGTGTAAACTCAATCCAAATTCCCACTGTTAGCAAATAGTTCCTTGTAAATCAACTTCTCCCGCACTGAGTCTGGGACGATGATTAATGTGAATTCCCACTGTGAACTCATGCTTACATTTGAAATGAGGTCTGTCTATATAATAAAATGCAACTAGAGCTCGGGGTGTTTCTGTAATCAGATTAGCCCGTGATGCACAAAAACACTCCGCATCATGTAGTTTTTATAATGTCAAGGTTTTGCATCTTCTCTCTTTATTCTAGAGCATTTGATGTTTGTATCTATTATCTTTGAACTGATTATGCAACTGGCGTGATACATTTACCTGACATAATAAATTGTAAACATTTGATTTTATTCTAATGGACTCTATATTTTTTAACTCTTTACTGAAAATAATGTCAATCAAATATTTGTTCACTTTTAATGATGCCCAGATATCATTAAAACATTTTTCATTTATGGAGTCAGATGAAATAACGAGTTAATACATATGAGAAAATGTATTCATTTAATCAAATTACTTTGCCACGCAGAAAGATGGTAATGCGCAGAGATCTTCCCCCGCTGATCGGAAAACCTTATTTGGGCCGATCCAGCCGGCCTTACAACTGTTAGGGTTAGCGTTAATACAATAAGTTAACATGTACTTATAAAGTTAATTACAGTATAGTCTGTAGAATGTTTAACAAGGGAGCCTTCAAAATAAAGTGTTAGCAAACATCAGCACACCTCACCCTTGTGTGCTGTTGAAGTTTTCTGCCAGCAAAAACAGATTTGTGCACTCGTCTATGTTTAACATGTTTAAATGCATTTGGTCAGGACCTGCTTATCAGCCGCATGCACACGTCGTCTGAACATTGCAGGTGGGAATTAGGGTTGTAGAATACGGTAGTCACTCAGTAAATAATCAAACTCTGTGTGCAAAACAAAATTAAACAGTGACGAGATTATTCAGCTGCAGTATGTGTTAATTAAAACATTCAGAATCATATTATTTTATTTTTTCATATTTTTTCTTTCATATGAAGAATGTTCTCCTTTCTTTCCTCCCTTGCATGTTACTTCTGCGTTCTCCTTACATTTCTGGTGTAATTGAGTGTGGCAAAACAAGAAAAGCTGCCACATTCAACAACACTGGCATCAGTCCCAAGAGAAACGTGAAACAGAAGTGCTAAAGCAAAGCAGAGAGGCAGTGGACTCTAACCCTAACCCAGGACTGTAGGCCATCGATTCTGTCATTCAGACAAACAGCTGAATCCACAGAGCTTTGCTGTGAACGTTCACCCGAGTCCCAGCCGTCTGCTACAGAAACAGCTCTGAGACACAACATTACGGAGACACACAGCGCTGCGTCTCCGTGAAGATCCCAACAGAAACTAAACAGACAGACCTTGTACACCAGGAGTGAAGAGAGCAATCCTGCAGTTCATGAGTTCACACTTACACATAGTTAAATAAAGTAAAGTTTGTGTGTATTTGCCGTTTTGTCTGAGTGAGGCTCAGAGCAAGGAGATGGAGGAGGGATGATGCAAAACTCATGGAACAGAGGCAAGTCCGCTGTATATATAACTCTTATCCCATTAATTGAGTTGATTAACTGAAAGTGATCCTCTCCTGTTAATTAGGTTAATTGTCTCAAGGTGCTCCTCCCGAACTTTGTTAATAAAACATCATATAGTAAAGATCTGCGGTGAAGAATATTTGATTATATGATTCATCCTCCTGGCTCCAGAGAGTGCTGCTCTTCCTCATTCGTTTGCTTTGGCCTGGAACAGGAACATCCATCACATCCATGCTTTTATTATCACCCAACCTTAATAAACCCCTATATCAAGCAGAATCTCTCATTTTCTTTCTCTGATTTCCACCACAGTAATGTGCTCCTCCCTCACCCACCACAGCTTAGTGAATCCAAACATACAGTAAGTGAGAGATAAATCAGCTCCATCTGTCTGGAAGCGGCAGGTGAATCCCTCCTGAAGGAATTAAAGGATCCATTTGCTCAGTATTGCTCACTGCCAGATAAAAACACACACCACCTTCCTCCAGCCCTTTTCCAAGTCGATTCAGTCTTTGTTTTAACCTCCCTTCTGTTATTTTCTCAAAAAGCCAGAGGTTATTTTTGTGTTCGACACACACAAAGTAATTGGGGCCATTTTGTACACGTTTGCTTTCAGTCGTCCACAGAAAACACTGCAAAAAATCATGTTCTTCCTCAGTATTTTTTTCTTGTTTTCCAGTACAAATATTTAAAGGGGACTTAATATCTTTGGTCATTTTGCTTTTCTAGTAAATGTATCTTGATTTAAGAATATTTAGATATTTGTACTGGAAAACAAAACAAAAACACTGAGGAAGAACATAATTTTTGCAGGGCAAGAAATCTGTTCATCAATACATTTCAACACGAAGGAGAAAGTTGCTTGGAAATTCAGATGTGTGGTTTCCTTTACACTGATGCTTTTGTATAAAGCATATGCTCTCATTCTGAGCTGCAACATATCTGGCTTTAATTGACTCAAATATTTAGAAGCCACACACCAACATGTCTTGATGGCTTTTGCTTAATGTCACATTCCACCACTGTTGATTAGGACACCCGAGTTAACACAAATCACAGAACAAGGCGACTATTAGCATAATGCCATGTTTAGAGAGTAATACTGAACTGCTGTGGAGAGTTATGTTATTGCTTCAAGGTCTTTGTCAAGGCTTCATCGGAACGAGCTTGTTCTGGATTGTAAACCTGGAAGAAAAAGGCTAACAAAAGATCAGCGTTCCACAGACAATACTGAACACACACGGGTGGCTGTCATAGCCCGATCCCGCTGGCGTTTGGCAGTCTGATACAATCGTGTTTTGCTGCTCATCAAATTAGAGGCAGCGGGTGGACGAGAGCCAGACATCAGAGATGGAGCTCACAACGAAAATCATTCGCTCTCAGTGTGAGGTGGGAAAACTTCACTACGCACTGAATTAGAGTGAAAAACCCTGCATGTAAACAAATCTGAATGTTCTATTAAGGATTTATTATTCCTGCTGTATATTTAGGACCAAAACCACAAGAGACCAACCCAGTAAAGATGGCATTTGGTCATTATGGCAAACAACAATGAGAATTGATCCAATGAGAATTGAATGGGACTGGACGCTGGGACGGGACGCTGGGACGGGACGCTGGGACGGGACGCTGGGACGGGACTGGACGCTGGGACTGGATGTAGGGACGGGACTGGACGCTGGGACTGGATGTAGGGACGGGACTGGACGCTGGGACTGGACGCAGGGACTGGACGCAGGGACTGGACTGGACTGAACGCAGCGACTGGACTGGACTGAACGCAGGGACTGGACGCAGGGACTGGACGCACCGACGGGACTGGACGCTGGGACGGGACGCTGGGACGGGACGCAGGGACGGGACGCAGGGACGGGACGGGACTGTGGGAAGGGACTGGACGTAGGGACTGGACGCTGGGACTGGACTGGACGCAGGGACGGGACGGAAAGCTGGGACTGGACTGAACTTCACTACGCACTGAATTAGAGTGAAAAACCCTGCATGTAAAAAAATCTGAATGTTCTATTAAGGATTTATTATTCCTGCTGTATATTTAGGACCAAAACCACAAGAGACCAACCCAGTAAAGATGGCATGTGGTCATTATGGCAAACAACAATGAGAATTGATCCAATGAGAATTGAATGGGACTGGACGCTGGGACGGGACGCTGGGACGGGACGCTGGGACGGGACGCTGGGACGGGACGCTGGGACGGGATGTAGGGACGGGACTGGACGCTGGGACTGGACGCAGGGACTGGACGCAGGGACGGGACGCTGGGACGGGACGCTGGGACGGGACGCTGGGACGGGACGCTGGGACGGGATGTAGGGACGGGACTGGACGCTGGGACTGGACGCAGGGACTGGACGCAGGGACTGGACGCAGGGACTGGACGCAGGGACTGGACGCAGGGACTGGACGCAGGGACTGTTGTGGTTTCAATCTTTCTGAAAAATAACTTCGCAGAGATCTTTGATGCCAGAAATAATTAGACTTTATTTTCGAACGCCGTCCCGTTCCATAGAACGGCGCTCTAACGCTCTCTGGCCCTCTGGCCTTCCAGTGCGCTCCCGAGTACATTTTGGTTCAGAGTTATATACATACATCTTCTTCCAAAGAAGGTAACACACCCTATAGATAGTTTTGGGTAAAGGTCTTTTACCATGTGACTTCTCAGAATAGAATTTTCTGCAGCAAACAACATTCCATTCAAGGTCTTTCACATACACAGAGGAAATCCAAAGTCACAGACAGAAGAAATAATTGTGTCCAAATATATAGCAAAATTACTTGTTTTCTAAATAATAAAATCTTCTACATTCCCTCCTCTGAGGCTTATTAAGCCTCACATTCACTATCTTTTTTCCAGAGTGTAGTTTCAAAATCCAGCTCCCTCAGTTATACTACCTAGTGACCCAACTGAGTCACCCATTCTCCTTTCCAATTACTGGGTTAAGCCACCACACTCCGGAGGAGCACTCGAGCCAAACATCTTCTTCCATACATTTTTATTTCTTTTAGTTGTTCTTTCTTTTTTGTTTAATGGAAAAAGTAAAAAACTCGAATTCTCCCTAATCAAAATTAAACCAAAGAATAAGACAGTGTTATAAGTGTGTGTATACATTTGGTTCAGCATTGCCTGTTATTGACACAGTTATGTAGAGTATATCAAACATAAAAGTCTCTTATACTATTGAGAGTTCTCTTGCGGTGTAGATATCCTCTAGGGTCTGGCTCATCAATCATCTTCTTCATCCTCAATTCCTCATTTAATGGGATCAACATCCAGGGTTTGTAAATATCAATTTGGTTGCCCTCTCAAATTAGTTTTCATTATCTTTTTTCCGCATTTCCATTCGTTTAACTGTGGTTTTCCAACTAATGATCTTAATATACAAAGTATACAACAGAATAATAACCCACTTTCAATATCCCTAATTGAGCAAACCTTAATTTTCAAAACTTTTCATTAAGTTTTTCTTAACTTCTGCTCTTAAGTTTTTCTTGACTCAATCGTAATCGCTAAATTTTCCTCCCTGCGCAATATTATTTAGTAAAAGTGCAACACTGATCTTTAAGCATAAGTCATTCTACTTTTTTCACATAATTGTTTTTCTCCAAATGCAGACAAATCATTATAATAAATCTCTGCTTATTATAGTAGTCTAATTGATTTATTATGTATTTTTGTTCTACTTGATCCATATGACTATTAATTCAAAATATGGCTGGGTAAACATAACTCTCTCATTTTTATCGCTTTTTATGAAAGAATATCAATTCTTAAATTCGAAGAATCCATCTTTTAGTCAGTCAATTTTAGTGAACAGAACACTTTACACCTATCTAATAAATTGCAATACATTTCGCTTACTTTCTATTTTATTACCAAATTTAAACAATAAATTCCATTTTGACCTTTTTAATCTCGCGTGTTGCTTCTCATTCTCATTGTAGCTCCTCAGTTCAATACTAAACTGAATACATTTTCTTCATTCTACTAATTTCTAAATAAACTATCATGAATAAACTAATTATGTCTCATGTAATTACTCTAACTAAGAAAGCTTCAGAGCAATGTTACATTTATCTCATAATAGTCATTCAATAAACTCATTAGACAATTAGAAAAATAACTCTAGCAAATAACTTTTTGCACTCTTACATATTCCTTATATGTACATTTCTTTTTCTTTATATCTAACAATCCAAAAGTTTTTCTATCAACCATTTAAACCATTAGCATTATAACTTAATTATTATTAAAACTTCCTTGTGTTCGTATGCAACTTATTTTTAATCTTTAATACTTCTGTTTAGTTGACATATAATCTGACTTTATTTCTGATAGTTTTTCAATCTAAGGATTACTTCTCTGTTAGAAATTTAATTTCTGTTCCTGTCCCTCCTCTGTTGATTTCATTGCTTTTACCCATCTATATCATGTCCACATGGTATACTGATATATGGCCTATTTTTGTCGCTATTCTTTTCTTAACTTTGTTTTTGCCAGTTTAACTTTATTTTAAATTTTAATTTCCTTGCCTTACTCCCCCCTTTGCGCACTGGTTTAAAACCATTGCGCATCTGGACTGAGAATATTCAAAAGTATTCATTGGTTCAACAATCTGTCCTTCATGTGAATGCTAAATATCTATTTTTGACCCCCCTCTGGTGCCATTTAGATTGTTCATAAGGGCTTGTTTGTTACTGAATTTCAATAACTTCTTGTAAGTCTATAAACTTTCTATAAGTACTACTTAATATTAGTCAATTGCATATTGAATCAAATCTTATAAATTCAATTTTGACATTGAATATTTGTTAATACCCAGTGTTAATACTTGCTTTAATTTCAACTGTAGCCTTAAATTAATTAAGTATACCCTTGTATTGACAAGTTACATCTGAGTACCCCTTAAAATTTATTTAAAAGTTATTTTTAGTTCTAAAATTTTCCTTCATGAATTGTCTTAATTCCATTATGCTATATCAATTTCTTAAATTAATTGTTAACATTATTTTAGTTTCTTTTCTTAATTAGTCATTATCATTGTTTTCTATGTTGCGTAATATATTTTTCTCTTCAATAATTTTTATGTTTTGATGGGGTTATTATTAAGTTGCTACTGAATCTATTCAAGGGCTGAATATTCATTCATAGGAAAGTTGGTTGATGTTGACTATTGTTTGAGCTTGTACTCATCTCTGTTGATTCTCTTTTCTTTGCACAGTTCCTCTCATTACTGTTTTTCTGGTCAAGTTTGTCTTTTCTTCTATTCATGATTTGATCATTCTGTTAACCTTGTCATCAATCATTACATCTTTCACCAGGGTGTCTCCAGTGAGTCGTTCGTTGCAATGGACTCTTTCTCTCATTGTCAGCATGTCCTTGATCCCTCACTTCAGTTGTGGGGGGTTGCTGAAGTCAGTTGGTGTATTTTAAGTTGAGAGGCATGGACTCAAATGTCACACTGTTGATCACTTCTTCTGAAATTACAAAGCACAGTTACTGGTTCTTTTTGTTAGACTTGTTCCAGAATCCTTCCTGGAATCGAGCTGCTGCTATCTGTAAATTAAAGCTTAATTATTTTTGTTAGTGAAAACACCATGTGATTTCAATCATCTGCTCATCTGTCCCATTGTCCTTCTCGATGTTTCCTGTAGAAAGGTCATGTGGGCTGAGTGGTGTCATTTCTGCCTTCATTAACAGCAGGACTTTAATCCATTCCTATTTGTTTTTCATAAATTTGACTTTTCATCATTATTTGCAACTTTTTGCATTTTTCTCACAATAAATTTCAATGTACTCTTATAATTAGTCAATTCAACTCAGTTATCTCTTTGTCTTGAGTTCCACTATCAACCCACTATTTATTAGGCATCTTGGACAATACTCAACCCACTTTGACAAAAGTTACAAGACAATATTTCATACTTTTGACATAGATCAGCTCCATCACGATATGCTGAAAAGAAAGGCAGACGTGTTATGCTGCAAAGATAGTCAGATATGTTATGCGCTGCGCAAATGTGGCACTGTTTTTATATTTTTATTTTTCTCTTTTCATTCTTTGTTTTTTCATATTGTTACTTCAGTTCCTGACCAGGAAATTTAACCAAATGCATCCATGGTCATTATTTTACTGGGCAGAATTTGCCCTGTGGGCCCACATGTTAAATTTTAAATACAGCTGTATTGGCAAAATAATTGATTTGCCTTAGATGTTTCTTCAAACACCATCTCTCACTCATTCACACTCAGTGTCTCTCTCACATACACTCACACTGGCCAGCATACACTCTTGCAGGTTGTGCTCTAAATGTGGCATCCTATAATTTTAGCCAAGGGTTGATCAGGTCAACACAACTATGTCCAACACTATTGAGAAGTGTCAATGATCATAAGGTTTAGTTTAACACCGTTGTTATAATCCTTTTTTTCTTTTTACAAATTCTAATAGACTAAGTATTTCAGAATAATAAGCCTGCCAATTGTAATTTTTCAAATACATTTTGTAATTTGTTTTTCTGACTTTTCCTATTCTTTTTTTGTTTTTTGCTCATTAGCTGCTTTATGAAATAAATTGGAGATCTCTGCATAATCTTGGATCCATGGCCAACAACATTTCCATCTCATTATCCCAGTTCTGACAGCATTTTTTGCGATTTCATAATTTTGGACTTTTGGAGTAATTTTTTCTCCAATCTATATCTCTAAAAACTTACCACAACAAAATGGAGTGACCAGTATCATTGTTTTACAAACAATAATAATAATTCTTTGACATTTTGTGTCTATCTTTTACTTTTCTACAGATAAATTTTTCTCATGCTTTTAGCCCTATAGTTGTTTCATATAATAGCCCCCACTATACCAAATCCAGCCTCAGTTTGAACTATTTGGTGAGTTGAGCACCCACTCGTCTCTTTCAGTGTATTCTCTTTCTTTTTTTATATGGCTGGACTTGAACCTACTGGAAAAGCAAAGATGGTTAGTTTAGCAGAGAATATAAAGAATTGCTTATGAGACCAGTGAATAATCAGAATGAATAAAGTTAATATAATAACTAAATTTGAAGCAGTCTTGAGAGTGATAATCGGAGTTGCCACACCTGTGTTGCCCGTAAGGGAAGGGTTTCGGTCAGTTCTTCTGTTTTTAGATTAACAGTCTGTTAAAGCTTCTTGGCTGTCGCTCTGCATGTGTCGTCAGCCTAGCTGTCACTCAAGGCTTGGTGTAGTAGACTGTATATTGGCTCTGTTGTTTCTCTGCCTCTGCTGAGTTTGGGCTTTTGATAGATTTTGCCACAGCTTTGCATCTCAGGATTTTCCTCTTGTCCTCAGGAAAAAGTCTCCAGTGAAATAGTGAAAGTTTCACCTTTTCCAGCATTAAATCAGTCTTTCTCCGTGCCAGAAAGTGGTCATCTTCAGAAGGGGAGCTGAACGCCCCTCACCCTCTCTTCTTCTTCTCTCTGCAGTCGTCTTTGACCTTTCACCTCTTCCATTCGACACTGAAGCCATCTGAAACTTGAACACTCAGAGAGCTGCATAGATCAAATTAGTCTTCATAAATATTTGTTCCTGAGCTATTAGCTCTATCTAAATTCCACTTTTTAACCATCTTTTTCCTAGTTCTTTTATATTATATAATAATCACTGGTTGACAACAGCAGTTCTCCCATTCTGTTTTTAGTAAAGCAAGTTTTTCGTTGCATGGAAAAAGCAAGCTATTTCTTCATTGCAATATGAGCAATAATCTAACTTTGATTTTCTGAGTATAATACAATTAAATAATTTTCCCTATCATAAAATCAGCCTTCAATCTTTCTCCTATATTTGCATGCTGTGCTCAAAATAATCTAACATGGTGAATCAACTTTTCCTCACCCATTTCCAACAATTCACATTTACTACAATTCTAAGATTGCTGTAAATTATTTATGACTGTTGAAACTTGGTCACCCAATCTTGTTCACTTTTAGCACACTGCACAAGTTATTTTTTCCTTAGCACAAACTTAATTATCTACAATGGAATCATTTTTCTCTCACTTTGTCTTCAGGGATAATGAGATACAAATTTTAGACGTCTTCAGATATAAGATAGAATATATTAAGCACGTGCATTCTTATTTATTTATCCATTAATATATATCAGTCCATTTATTAATATATATTTTATACTTTAACTTATTTATACTACAATAATCTGCAAGACTAATATCTTGAAACAATTGTTTTCTTTTACTATTTCCTTTACTTTTAATACTCATTTATACATTACTTGTCCCTCAAGCACATTCACACATTCCTTGTCACCTATTTTTAACCACAGTCACAGTCAAGCAGACACACAGGACAGGATCCTACATACACTCACAGAGCTAAATTATACTCACAGTGTTTCTCACTGTTTTTACAAACAATACTTCACTGAATAACTTTAAACTATCACAGACCTCTGCGATTCACTTCCTCCGACACAACAGAGTCATATACTACATAGCTTTTCCGTACAGTCCCTTGTTAACCTATAACAAGGCGGTAACCAAAAGCTAAACTTATCTGTGCAATATTCGCCATCCTTCCAGGCCCTCTTGGCGAAATCCACATAAAACTTACCCAGTCCCTTGTTAACCTATAACAAGGCGGTAACAATAAACCAAACTTAATCTGTGCACATGCAATTAACTTATTATCCTCAAGGCCCTCTTAATAAGTAACACAGAGTTCTGGTAACCTTTACCAGTACACTTAACTTCATCTGTGTACATGCTATCCCATTATCCGTCAAGGCCCTCTTAATAGGAAACACAGAAACCTGATACCCTTTATCAGTATACTTAAATCTATAAAAAACTGATAACCTTTATCAGTACACTTGTCATCCTCAAGGCCCTCTTGACAAGAAAAAACAATAATTGTTATCCTTTAACAGTAAACATAAATTCTTACGTACATACGACAAAACCTTTAGCGGCACATCAGCATCCTACCAACATCAATACAATCTGCATCAGATTATATAAACACTGGCAAACACTAACGGGAGCTCCGCCGCGCTATTACACAGTACTTGACATCATCAACAACAATAGACACTTATTTCTAGAATCAAAGATCCTCTTTTCAATTTTTTAGTTCTTTAAACTTGGAGAAGCATTTTAAAGGGTCTTACCACTCTGGCTCACTGGTGACAACACATACTTTTTCAAAAGCAAAAATCTGCTCACCTCAAAGTACAGTGGCCACTGTTGTCTGTGTCGGTCACCAGAGTCGCCTTTCGTGGTTCCTTCTGCTTCAAAACCCAAGTCCCTGTTCGGGTGCCAAATGTTGTGGTTTCAATCTTTCTGAAAAATAACTTCGCAGAGATCTTTGATGCCAGAAATAATTAGACTTTATTTTCGAACGCCGTCCCGTTCCATAGAACGGCGCTCTAACGCTCTCTGGCCCTCTGGCCTTCCAGTGCGCGCCCGAGTACATTTTGGTTCAGAGTTATATACATACATCTTCTTCCAAAGAAGGTAACACACCCTATAGATAGTTTTGGGTAAAGGTCTTTTACCATGTGACTTCTCAGAATAGAATTTTCTGCAGCAAACAACATTCCATTCAAGGTCTTTCACATACACAGAGGAAATCCAAAGTCACAGACAGAAGAAATAATTGTGTCCAAATATATAGCAAAATTACTTGTTTTCTAAATAATAAAATCTTCTACACGACTGGACTGGACTGAACGCAGGGACTGGACGCAGGGACTGGACGCACCGACGGGACGGGACGCAGGGACGGGACGCAGGGACGGGACGCAGGGACGGGACGCAGGGACGGGACGCAGGGACGGGACGCAGGGACGGGACGCAGGGACGGGACGCAGGGACGGGACGCAGGGACGGGACGCAGGGACGGGACGGGACTGTGGGAAGGGACTGGACGCTGGGACGGGACGCAGGGACGGGACGCAGGGACGGGACGCAGGGACGGGACGCAGGGACGGGACGCTGGGACGGGACGCAGGGACGGGACGCAGGGACGGGACGCAGGGACGGGACGCAGGGACGGGACGCAGGGACGGGACGCAGGGACGGGACTGGACGCTGGGACTGGACTGGACGCAGGGACTGGACTGGACGCAGGGACTGGACGCAGGGACTGGACGCAGGGACGGGACGGAAAGCTGGGACTGGACGCTGGGACTGGACGCTGGGACTGGACGCTGGGACTGGACGCTGGGACTGGACGCTGGGACTGGACGCTGGGACTGGACGCTGGGACTGGACTGAGATCCTCATCATCAAACGCACGTCCCTCTGCCGACTGACTAGAGGGAAAGAAAATGTCACATGATCTCCATGAAGATTGTTTTGCTGTGATCTAACAGAGTAATCATTGATCAATTTCATTATTCTGTTCAACAGATCACACTGAAAGTAGTATCTAAAGTATGATTAATTCCAATACGTCTCCCAAAATGCATCGCTAAACGGGTCTTCATCCAATCATTCATAGAGATATGATTGTGAAAAAACGACATATTTTGTGTCTGTGTTGTTCCTCCTGCTGACACTCTTGCTACACTGTATAATTTAGACAATATGAATCAACAAGACAAGCTACGAGGGCAACAGAAAGACATTATTAAATGGACTGAGAGCTGTGGGTTTGTGTGTAGTCTCTAAATCACTGCAAATGCCTCAGTGTAAAAAACAATTTACTGCCACTGAGACACGTGTCCAAATGCATTTCAACAGATATTACTAATACAATACTGAGATGTCCTTATACAACTCTCTGAAATAAAATATAAAACCAACCTGCACAAAAACATTTTTAATTCTTGGCTGCTCTATTCAAAGAAAAAACAGAAAGATCTTTCAAAAGAGTTGTGCATTTCAGCAGCGATGGATTTCTTTCAGCATCATTTGCCCTATTTAGTCACCTTGATGGGAAATTTACAAACAAAGCAAAGAAAGATTGCACTTTATTCTTTGTCTGACTTTTAGAGAAAAATCTGCAGAGATGTAAAGCATGGAGAGAATCACTAATTTACCACTTTTACCCCTATCAAATTGCAAACAACTGCATGAAAAAGCATTTTTTAGTGCAGATTTGGAGAACGGTCCCTAAATGGAGCATTTAACAACTCCTGATCAACATAACTTTTTATCAAACATAACATCTTATTCAGTGTGTAATTGGACTTTAGCTTTATGCCAGCTGGAGCTTTTCCATTTTAAATTCAAGCCACACAACACTGAGTCATACTGGGCTTTTCCCATGAGCCTAACTTTCATTTCCATGTGGTGACAGGTGTAATCGTGGTAAATATAGTTAGTGTAAATATGATGGATACCCCCCAGCTTACATTTTCCCTGACCAATAAAGAAAACTCTGACTGAGGCATTGATTTATTAAAGCTGTTTTAGTCTGCTGGTTAAAGTGAACGTCACACTGCGGTACAACAGCTCGATCTGCAGGTTTTTGGGAAACCTGTTTGAAAACAGACATGTTTGCTATTATATTTGGTGCCACTATAGGCACAGACGTTATGACGCACTGCAGCCGAATGTACAAATCTTTCATTCACTGTAGATTGCTTTTTTTATTTATTAAGAAAACCAACTAGTGGACGAGCCACAAACACAGATTCCACAGCAGACACAGAACAAAGGTTTGGAAAAGAAAGCCTCCATTAGTTTTGACCCTTTCTCAGACATGTGTCCATTACACTACATGATTTCTGTCTAATAGAGACGCCTACCTTAGAGACACTGAAGCAAACGCTCTAGCAGCCACAATTAAAGCCTCACAATGAACACACAACAGGCACAAAGCGGTTCTGTTCTTCTGTCTGAGGTTACTGACGTGTGCTCAAGATCTGTTTACTCTTCAGCAGCCCTGATTCACTTCATTAGCTGTAGGGCAAGTAAAGATGGCGTGTAATGCGGGTAAATGCAAGTCTTGCCTCCAGCTTCACATCAGTCAGGCAGGCGCTCAAAGCCTCTGCTGGCTAAACTCCAGCCACTAAAAGTGTGTGTGTGTGTGTGTGTGTGTGTGTGTGTGTGTGTGTGTGTGTGTGTGTGTGTGTGTGTGTGTGTGTGTGTGTGTGTGTGTGTGTGTGTGTGTGTGTGTGTGTGTGTGTGTGTGTGTGTGTGTGTGTGTGTGTGTGTGTGTGTGTGTGTGTGTGTGTGTGTGTGTGTGTGTGTGTGTGTGTGTGTGTGTGTGCGCGTGTGTGCGCGTGTGTGTGCGCGTGTGTGCGTGTGCGATACAGCAGAGAATGTGGCCTGTGGCAGAGCACCATTAAACGCTGTTGTATTATCAGGGAACTGCAGAGTATAAAGTCTCACACGGCCACTAGAGTCACTCGGTTCAACTGCCACTGCTGTAAAACATGCTCTTATTTAACACCGTCTCATGTCTTGTTGCTTCACTGTCTTTGTTGGCAGCAGATTTTATGCAAGTGACATTTACAGCAGGTTGAGGGATGATTATAGAGCATCTGCTCTGGACACTAAATCACAGCATGCTGGACGTGGCAAGACTTCAAGTAAATGTTGTGAACCTGTCAATGTAGTCGGCAAAGAGAACAAGCCAAAGAGATCAAAATGTGGAAACTTTTACTAAGGAAAATTGTACAACTTAGCAATGGAAAGAGAGAAAGTCATTTATCCAAAAATTACAAGATTTGTCAAGTAATTCATAAAAACTCACAAATAACAGATTTAAAAATTGCAATAATTAATAAGTAGTCAGTCAAACTAAGGGATTTTGAAATTGGGATGAACTGGCAATAAAGGAAAATGATTTCATAACTCTAACACCAAATACTAGAACTGGCTATTAAAAATAATCAAAACCCTATATTCTCTCTATATATAAAGACGTGTTTATACACTGAAAAGGAATTTAAAGGCCAAACTTAATCTTTTTTCAATTGCATCTGCACCTTATGGTATATTCGATGAAATGACAAATGTGTTTTAAGGTCATTACACAGGATTGTGTGAGGGACCGGATGAAAATAAGGCTCTCTCAATACTTAGGTCCCTTAAAACTCTTCACACAGTGATTACAGCATCAGTCTATGTGGGATAAACTGCGGATCACTGCTTTGGCATAAAATACATTCAATGACGACATCTTTCAAATTACATCAATTGTTTTCTCACTCAGATGCAAACACCACCAAAACTATGCACCT
>NW_027508832.1:115000-130000 GCF_051911475.1 Siphateles boraxobius | reverse complement strand
CTCTTCCCTTAATGGAGGTCCCCTTCGAGAGAATTGGAATGGACGTCATCGGGCCATTAGAACGATCTGCACGGGGGCATCGCTTTGCATTAGTCCTGGCGGATAATGCAACGCGATACCCAGAAGCAGTGCCGCTTCGCAATATTTCCGCTAAAAGCGTGGCGAGCGCACTGTTTCAATTAATCTCCCGGGTTGGAATCCCGAAAGAGATTCTCACCGATCAAGGCACGGCGTTCATGTAATGCACTATTCGCAAACTGTACGAATTATTGGGCATTAAATCGATTCGCACCAGCGTCTATCACCCACAAATAGACGGCTTGGTGGAACGTTTTAATTGCACGTTAAAATCCATGATTCGTAAGTTTGTGCGGGAAGACGCCAAAAATTGGGATAAGTGTCTAGAACCCCTCTTGTTCGCTGTACGCGAGGTCCCCCAAGCCTACACGGGGTTTTCCCCCTTCGAGTTTCTCTATGGGCGTCAGCCCCGCAGGGGGCTGGACGTGCTTAGAGAGGTTTGGGAGGACGGACCTTCGAATAGCAAAAACGAAATTCAGTATGTTTTGGACCTGAGAACAAAACTCCACACTTTAGGGCGGCTCTCTATGGAGAATTTGTTACAGGCTCAAGACAAGCAAAGTCGCCTGTACAACAGGGGGGCTAGACTACGCAAATTTGCACCGGGAGATAAAGTACTTGTATTGCTCCCCACATCCAGCTCTAAATTACTCGCGAAGGCCGTTTGTGGTCACACGGCGAGTCGGGGACCTCAACTATGAGGTTGTCCGATCAGATAGGGACGGGACACATCAAATTTACCACCTCAACCTGCTTAAAAAATGGAATGAGGCGGAGTCAGTGATGCGGTGGTAAGTGGGGAGGAGGATCTCGGTCCAGAAGCGAGTTCAAAACCCCAATCTCTCGCTCTGGCATTTGCTGGAGACCACCTCTACGTATGTCAGTCCCAAATCACTGACATACGTAATTTACAAGCAGAGTTTGGTGATGTGTTCTCGCCCCTACCTGGTCGGACAAATCTCATTCAGCACCACGTTGAGACCGAACCGGGCGTAATAGTACGCAGCCGGCCGTATCGTTTACCTGAACATAAAAAGAAAATAGTTCAGGATGAATTAGAAGCTATGCTGGACATGGGGGTAATAGAAGAATCCAACAGTGACTGGGAAAGCCCGATAGTTTTAGTGCCTAAAACCGACGGCTCCGTCCGGTTCTGTGTGGATTATCGCAAGGTGAATGCCGTGTCGAAATTCGATGCGTATCCAATGCCACGGGTTGACGAATTGCTTGATCGGCTCGGTACCGCTCGATTTTATTCGACACTGGATTTGACAAAAGGGTATTGGCAGATCCCCTTATCTCCAATATCTAAAGAAAAAACTGCTTTCACGACGCCGTTTGGATTACACCAATTTGTAACCCTTCCTTTCGGCTTGTTCGGGGCTCCCGCAACCTTCCAGCGCCTGATGGACAGAATTCTCCGGCCGCATACTGCATATGCCGCTGCTTACTTAGATGATATTATCATCTATAGTAATGACTGGCAGCGGCATATGCAGCATTTGCGAGCTGTCCTCAGGACGCTGCGAGGGGCGGGGCTCACCGCCGACCCGAAGAAGTGTTCAATTGGGCGCGTGGAAGTTAGGTATCTGGGCTTCCACTTGGGTCATGGACAGGTGCGTCCCCAAATTGATAAGACCGCAGCAGTTGCGACCTGTCCGAGACCTAAGACCAAAAAGGAGGTTAGACAGTTCCTGGGGCTAGCTGGATATTACAGAAGGTTTGTGGCTAATTATTCGGACCTTGCTAGCCCGCTGACTGATCTGACTAAAAAGGAAGCACCAGATACTGTCCAGTCGACGGAGCGGTGTCAGCAGGCCTTTACTCAAATAAAAGCTGCTCTGTGTGGCGGACCGCTCTTACAGGCTCCTAACTTTTCTCTCCCTTTTTCCCTACAGACTGACGCGTCGGACAGAGGGCTGGGCACAGTCTTGTCCCAGGAGATAGAGGGTGAAGAACGGCCGGTGCTGTACATTAGTCGGAAGCTCTCGAAGAGAGAGACTATGTGCAGCACCATTGAAAAGGAAGCTTTAGCCATCAAGTGGGCCGTTCTCACCCTCCGCTACTACCTCCTGGGTCGAGAGTTCACCCTCTGTTCGGATCAACCCTCTGTTCGGATCAACGCGCGGATCACCCGTTGGTATCTGGCCTTACAGCAAGGTGATCCACAGACCGGGTGCACAGATGGTTGTGGCTGACTTCCTCTCCAGGAGGAAGAGGGGGAGGGAGAGTGGGGAGGCTGCAGGCCGGACGGCCTGAGTCGAGCGGTGGGGGTATGTTGTGAGGGGGGCGTGGTTCAGCGAAGTCTGGGATGCGAGAGCAACGACGTAGCCGAGCGGTGAGTAAGTAGGTCAAGTGCAAAATGACGAACACCTGTCTCTGATTGCAGTAATTGGCGTGGGGAGACCGCATAAAAGCCGGCTGGTGCAAGAGAGCTAGAGAGAAGGACTGGGGACTCGTGCACGACACGCTGAAGCGCTGAAAGTGGGAAGAGTGTTATTTAAAAATATTGGAAAGGGTTATATTTTTATAGTGGAAAGAGTGTTCTCTGAACCTGAACGAGGTTTATGTTAGAGTGCGCACAGCGCATTTCTTTTGTTTCTTGGACAAAAATAAAACTGTACGAGTCCTAGTCACGCGGACCCCTGTCTTCTTCCATCACACTAACACTGAACCTTCACTACACTCTGTTTACTGTTTATTTATTCAGAAGTATATGAAACTGTATGCATTGTGCAACAAACATTCAAACAGGTCTGCTACTTTGTCTCGTTTAATGCATTAAGTGTCCAATATATATATATATATGCACCCAGTTTGGGTTTTGTGGCATTTGTTTTTACATCTTTAACATCTGTTACTCTTTTTGCACCATGTGTCTCAAAACCATTTTGAAATCTACTCCCTTCATGTCATGTAGAAAGAGTGCTTTTGTACTTACAGCTGCCCAACATACACTTTTGTTCTCCTATAATAGTCTTAGAGGTTTGTTCATGGCACGTTTGTTGGGAATATGTCAGATTGAGTCTCCATTAGAAGTGAGACACCAGTAATATGAGGCTCTTTAACTCGTATCAGGTCTCGAGAGTCTGCCGATGCTTGATGGATTAAAGACATGGAGTCTGTGTTTCTAATTTGGGTTCGTCTTAAGCCTCGTTCACGGATGGCAGCGGTGTGGAGAAAACAGTGACTCTACAGAGTTTGCATTTACTCTACCCCAGTAAAATAATTACCCGTTACCAAGATGTGGAGAAAACACTGAACAGTAGATTAGAATCTGTTGCTCACTTTTTTGACTGATTTCATTTCAAAGCAGGGCGACTCAACTTACCCTCACGCCCATCATGCTGTGTTTAGTGCAGTAATGACACTACAGACTGTTTTACTGTATAGACGTCACATTCAGAGACCAGCAACACCACAACCAGTCCGTCATTTCATCATAAAACACATCGCAGTCGTCACACATATTTGTTGTCTAAATCGGATCATTTCTCTGGCCATATTGAAGCCCCTGTTATAAACTCCTTTTGAAAACAAATTTATTTATATACAAAAGATAGTGTACAAATGCATGTAAACATCCACCAGTGGGTTGAAACAGTCAGTTTATGTGACGCTTTTAGCAGTTTTGTGCCACATTGTCTCAGATTTGTTCAACAGAATTAATGTAGAAATAAATTGGGATGTGAATGTCAGGACGTCTGCTGAACCCGTTTGGACCTGGCGGTGAGTAACGTGAGAGAGACTCTTCTCAAGCAACAGACCCGTGCAGCGGTTCATGCAGCCGTAACAGAGGGACGGGTTGTGAAAGAGTTCATGCTCATGTTACACTACCGCAGAGAAACTCTGTGAAACGCCTCTGTTTATATCAGTGTTGTTGCAGGATCTGAAGCATTTAGCGGACAGGAACTGCTTTAAAGCGCTCAGTACTGATGATGTTCAGTATCTTCAGTAAGTGTCTGATGTAAATCCAGGCCGTTAGTTGAGGAACTGCCACACGATTATCAGCATGTCAACAGCATTATCTCCACCTGCATATTTGTATATATTTATTCATATATTTTTTATGTTTGAATTTTCAGGAGAAATGTGCACCCTCTGTGTCCCAAATATAATTGTGTGTGTCTCTGTTGGAGAATTGTGTGCCAGAAAGAGCATGATTTGACCTCCAGTGTCTAAAAGGTCACATTTCACACAGGCTTTTATGTTGTTTAAAATATGACAACACAACCTTTCCAGTGTGTCACGGGAAAACCACTTTCCCCTGGCATAATTAAACTGTGTTTGATGAAGCATGGGAGAATATCACACTTTACACACACTTTACAAACAACTCCAGCTGTTATTCCATTCACATGCACCCCAGATCATCAATGTTTAAATCACTTCTTACAAACTTTCACATTCATAACAGGCCACAATCTGCACAGAATATTAGCATGTGAAAATCATTGCATCTATTCCTGCTTTATAACTGATGTGGTGGTAAAACTGTCATCAGGACATTTTCATTGTGATTTTCATGTGTTAGAATATATCTGACAACACGAGAGTCCATGCAACCAATAATTCATCCAGTCTAATCAGATTCAGTAACCTTTCCATCACGAGCCACAAAGAAAATAAGATCTCGCCTCTCCAGTGTGTAAAGAATGATGGATCTGATTAAATGTCATCGTTCAAAGATTTCTTAATGTCAGTTTTAATTGTAAGGAGCAGAATTTATGGAGTGTCAGAGAGAGCGTCTCTGTTTATGGCAGTCAGAGGGAAAACGTGAAACACAACAGCGTTGCATCGGTGAATGTCACTGTTTAATCGCGCCGGCATCATGAACAAACAGGAACTGACAGTCTGTCACACACTTTATTGGCCGTTTGACATTTAAACAATTAGAGAGTCTCTGCACAGATTCATCCGAATGTCAGATCTCACACACACTGAAGATGTGAAAGTGTCTTTATCCTCCAGCGGTGTGAAGCTTCGGCCCAAAGACAGCTGGAGCTCAGCTCGAAACACCAGGATCTGTTCTGGGAAACACCGGGATCTGTTCTAGGAAACACAATGGGATCTGTTCAGAAACACCGGGATCTGTTCAGCTCAAAACACCTGGATCTGTTCTGGGAAACACCGGGATCTGTTCTGGGAGACACCAGGATCTGTTCTGGGAAACACCGGGATCTGTTCAGCTCAAAACACCGGGATCTGTTCAGCTCAAAACACCGGGATCTGTTCTGGGAAACACCGGGTTCTGTTCTGGGAAACACCAGGATCTGTTCTGGGAAACACAATGGGATCTGTTCAGAAACACCGGGATCTGTTCAGCTCAAAACACCTGGATCTGTTCTGGGAAACACCGGGATCTGTTCTGGGAAACACCGGGATCTGTTCTGGGGAACACCGGGATCTGTTCTGGGAAACACCAGGATCTGTTCTGGGAAACACCGGGATCTGTTCAGCTCAAAACACCGGGATCTGTTCAGCTCAAAGCACTGGGATCTGTTCTGGGAAACACCGGGTTCTGTTCTGGGAAACACCAGGATCTGTTCTGGGAAACACCCGGATCTGTTCTGGGAAACACCGGGATATGTTCTGGGAAACACCGGGATCTGTTCAGGGAAACACCAGGATCTGTTCTGGGAAACACTGGGATCTGTTCTGGGAAACACCGGGATCTGTTCTGGGAAACACCTGGATCTGTTCAGAAACACCGGGATCTGTTCAGCTCAAAACACCGGGATCGGTTCTGGGAAACACCGGGATCTGTTCAAGGAAACACAGGGATCTGTTCTGGGAAACACCGGGATCTGTTCTGGGAAACAGTGGGATTTGTTCTGGGAAACACCGGGATCTGTTCAAGGAAACACAGGGATCTGTTCTGGGAAACACCGGGATCTGTTCTGGGAAACACAGGGATCTGTTCTGGGAAACACATGGATCTGTTCTGGGAAACACAGGGATCTGTTCTGGGAAACACATGGATCTGTTCTGGGAAACACCGGGATCTGTTCTGGGAAACACCGGGATCTGTTCAGGGAAACACAGGGATCTGTTCTGGGAAACACCAGGGTCTGTTCTGGGAAACACCGGGATCTGTTCTGGGAAACACCCGAGGACGATCAGTGAAACTCACTGTTTTTGAGATAAGAAGAACTGAGCATGAACACGACCATAAGAACAAACAATCTGCTTACTGGTGATAATGGCAATCATTAGTGTGACGTTAGCACACACCCACAAACACACACACACTCTCACACACACACTCTATCACACACACACTCTCTCACACACACTCACACACACTCTCACACTCACACGCACACACACACTGGCGTGTCGAACCCTCAGCCCTGTGCATCTCGGGCTCAACACAAGCTTGTTTCTGCTGACTGCACTAAACGACCGAAGACCTTCCTCTGACTCAATCCTTTCTGGCAAGTCAGCTAAAACTTCAGTACTTTTCATTTACAGATCCTGAGAGGTTTAATTTATAGATCAGAGCAAGAGTGGCTGTAAAGGACATAATGCTTTCCTTTTGTTCTGATGTCGCTGGAAAGTAAATCTTGGCAGAACGAGACTAAAGTATATGAGACAGACTTGACACTATAGTCACTATCAAACACTAATACTTCTGTATGTATATCCACATTTATATTGGCCTAAAATATTGCTAGAGGTGTAGTGAGATGGTGAAACTTCATCAACATCATCATCGTCGTCATTATCATAATCGTTATGAAGTTAGCTAGTTACAAACTAGCTAGTAGTTACTAAGCCTCTGCATTTTACGTTCCAGTTTAAGAAAGATCTTCCGGCTGGTGCAGAACAGCTGATCTCTACAGATTCTGCAGGATCAATGCTTGGCATTAGATGCAATTATGTGACACAGAGTGTTCAATTTCGAGTGGTTTTAAAACAATTATCAGGTCGAAACTGTCTGGATTCCATTGTGGATAATCACATGATATCCCTCAGGCTTTTCCCAAAGTCTCGTCATGACCCAGCAGGACACTGGGCTAAAACACAGGATAAAAGTTCACCTTTTGTTAATTGATTATCTCATTTAGCTCCCTCATTTGATCTAGTATATAAATATATATATACACACTGAACAAAATTATAAACGCATCACTTTTGTTTTTGCCCTCATTTTTCATGAGCTGAACGCAAAGATCTAAGACTTTTTCTATGTACACAAAAGGCCTATTTCTCTCAAATATTGTTCACAAATCTGTCAAAATCTGTGTTAGTGAGCACTTCTCCTTTGCCGAGATAATCCATCCACCTCACAGGTGTGGCATATCAAGATGCTGATTAGACAGCATGATTATTGCACAGGTGTGCCTTAGGCTGGCCACAATGAAAGGCCACTCTAAAATGTGCAGTTTTATCACACAGCACAATGCCACAGATGTCGCAAGTTTTGAGGGAGCGTGCAATTGGCATGCTCTGCAGGAATGTCCACCAGAGCTGTTGCCCGTGAATTGAATGTTAATTTCTCTATCATAAGCCGTCTCCAAAGGCGTTTCAGAGAATTTGGCAGTACATCCAACCGACCTCACAGAAATAGGCCTTTTGTGTACTTTGAGTTCAGCTCATGAAAAATTAGGGCAAAAACAAGTGTTGCATTTATAATTTTGTTCAGTCTGTATATATATATATATATATATATATATATATATATATATATATATATATATATATATATATATATATATACTGCTTGTGTCTTTCAGTTATTTGTCCAATCTCATCAATGTTAAGGTGAGTTTTGTCTGTTTCCCTGAGCTCTCCTGTGATAATTTGGACTAAAGATTATTTTGTTTGAATCCTTGACAGTGAGCCTTAGTCTTGAATACAAGTTTGAATTATCATGTGATTAGACTTCCAACAGTTAATTTAAAACCAAATGACTCCAAAATAAAAAAATATATACTTGCTAGGATGAGGATGAGATGAGATGAGATTGAGACGGGTTATGTTTAAGATTGAGGATGAGATGAGATGAGATTGAGATTGAGACGGGTTGAGTTTGAGGATGAGATGAGATTGAGGATGAGATGAGATGAGGCGGGTTGAGATTGAGGATGAGATGAGATGAGATGAGATGAGATTAGATGAGATTGAGACGGGTTGAGTTTGAGATTGAGGATGAGATGAGATAGAGATTGAGACGAGTTGAGTTTGAGATTGGGGATGAGATGAGATGAGATGTGATGAGATGAAATGAGACTGAGGATGAGATGAGATGGGTTGAGATGAGATGAGATTGAGATTGAGGATGAGATGAGATGAGATGAGTTTGAGATTGAGGATGAGATGAGATGAGATGAGATGAGATGAGATGAGATGAGATTGAGATTGAGATTGAGATTGAGGATGAGATGAGATGAGATGAGTTTGAGTTTGAGTTTGAGATTGAGGATGAGATGAGATGAGATGAGATGAGATTGAGGATGAGATGAGATGAGATGAGATTGAGACGGGTTGAATTTGAGATTGAGATTGGAGATGAGACAGATGAAATGAGATGAGATGAGATTGAGATGGGTTGAGATTGAGGATGAGGATGAGATGAGATGAGATGAGATGAGATGAGATGAGATGATGAGATGAGATTGAGACGGGTTGAGATTGAGGATGACGATGAGGATGAGATGGGATGGGATGAGATGAGATGATGAGATGATGAGATGAGATGATGAGATGAGATGGGTTGAGATTGAGGATGAGGATGAGATGAGATGAGATGAGATGAGATGAGATGAGATGAGATGAGATTGAGATTGAGACGGGTTGAGTTTAAGGATGAGATGAGATTGAGGATGAGATGAGATGAGATGGGTTGAGATTGAGGATCAGATGAGATTAGATTAGATGAGATTAGATGAGATTGAGACGGGTTGAGTTTGAGATTGAGGATGAGATGAGATTGAGATTGAGACGGGTTGAGTTTGAGTTTGAGATTGAGGATGAGATGAGATGAGATGAGATGAGATGAGATGTGATGAGATGAGATGAGACTGAGGACGAGATGAGATGAGATGGGTTGAGATTGAGGATGAGATGAGATGAGATTAGATTAGATTAGATTGAGATGGGTTGAGTTTGAGATTGAGGATGATATGATATGAGAAGAGATGAGATGAGATTGAGATTGAGGATGAGATGAGATGAGTTTGAGATTGAGGATGAGATGAGATGAGATTGAGGATGAGATGAGATGAGATTGAGATTGAGAGTGAGATTGAGGATGAGATGAGATGAGATGAGATTGAGGATGAGATGATATGAAATGAGATGAGATTGAGGATGAGATGAGATTGAGGATGAGATGAGATGATATGAGATGAGATGAGATTGAGATGGGTTGAATTTGAGATTGAGATTGGAGATGAGATAGATGAAATGAGATGAGATGAGATTGAGACGGGTTGAGATTGAGGATGAGGATGAGAGATTGAGGATGAGATGAGATGAGACTGACGATGAGATGAGATGAGATGAGATGGGTTGAGATTGAGGATGAGATAAAATGAGATTAGATGAGATTGAGATGGGTTGAGTTTGAGATTGAGGAAAATATGAGATGAGATGAGATAAAATGATATTGAGATTGAGATTGAGGATGAGATGAGATGAGATGAGATGAGTTTGAGATTGAGGATGAGATGAGATGAGATGAGATTGAGGATGAGATGATATGAGATGAGATGAGATTGAGACGGGTTGAGATTGAGGATGAGGATGAGAGATTGAGGATGAGATGAGATGAGATGAGATTGAGGATGAGATGAGATGATATGAGATGGGTTGAGATAGAGGATGAGATGAGATGAGATTGAGGATGAGATGAGATGATATGAGATGGGTTGAGATTGAGGATGAGGATGAGGTGAGATGAGATGAGATTGAGATGGGTTGAATTTGAGATTGAGATTGAAGATGAGATGAGATGAGATGATGAGATGAGATTATGAGATGAGATGAGATGAGATGTGATGCGATGAGATGAGATGAGACTGAGGATGAGATGAGATTGAGGATGAGATGCGATGGGTTGAGATTGAGGATGAGGATGAGATGAGATTGAGGATGAGATGAGATTGAGGATGAGATGAGATTGAAACGGGTTGAATTGAAATTCAGATTGGAGATGAGATGAGATAGATGTAATGAGATGAGATGAGATGAGATTGAGACGGGTTGAATTGAAATTCAGATTGGAGATGAGATGAGATAGATGTAATGAGATGAGATGAGATGAGATTGAGACGGGTTGAGATTGAGGCTGAGGATGAGATGAGATTGAGATGGGTTGAGTTTGAGATTGAGATAGAGGATGAGATGAAATGAGATTGAGGATGAGATGAGATGATATGAGATGGGTTGAGATTGAGGATGAGGATGAGGTGAGATGAGATGAGATTGAGACGGGTTGAGTTTGAGATTGAAGATGAGATGAGATGAGATGAGATGGAGGATGAGATGAGATGAGATGAAATGAGATGAGATGAGATGAGATTGAGACGGGTTGAGATTGAGGATGAGGATGAGGATGAGATGAGATTGAGATGGGTTGAGATTGAGATTGAGAGGTTGAAGATGAGATGAGATGAGATTGAGGATGAGATGAGGTGATATGAGATGGTTTGAGATTGAGGATGAGGATGAGGATGAGGTGAGATGAGATTGAGATGGGATGAGTCTGAGATTGAGAGACTGAGGATTAGATGAGATGAGATTGAGGATGAGATGAGGTGATATGAGATGGGTTGAGATTGAGGATGAGGTGAGATGAGATTAGATTGAGACAGGTTGAGTTTGAGATTGAGATTGAGATTGAAGATGAGATGAGATGAGATGAGATGAGATGAGATGAGATGAGATGAGATGAGATGAGATGAGATTGAGGATGAGATGAGATGAGATTGAGGATGAGGATGAGATGAGATTAGATGAGATTGAGACGGGTTGGGTTTGAAATTGAGGATGATATGAGATGAGATTGAGATAGAGATAGAGATAGAGATAGAGATAGAGATTGAGATTGAGGATGAGGTGAGATGAGATGAGATGAGATGAGATTGAGGATGAGATGAGATGAGATTGAGACGGGTTGAATTTGAGAATGAGATTGGAGATGAGATGAGATGAGATAGATTAAATGAGATGAGATGAGATTAGATTGAGACGGGTTGAGATTGAGGATGAGATGAGATTGAGACGGGTTGAGTTTGAGATTGAGAGATTGAGAGATTGAGAAATTGAGAAATTGAGAAATTGAGAAATTGAGAAATTGAGAGATTGAGAATGAAATGAGATGAGATGAGATGAGATAGAGATGGGTTGAGTTTGAGATTGACATTGAGATTGAAGATGAGATGATGAGATGATGAGATGAGATGGTGAGATGAGATGAGATGATATGAGTCGAGTCGAGTCGAGTCGAGTTGAGATGAAATTTGAGATGAGATGAGATGAGTTGAGTTGAGTTGAGTTGAGATGAGATTTGAGATGAGATGAGATTGAGACGAGATGAGATTGAGACGAGATGAGATTGAAATGAGATCGAGACGAGACGAGACGAGATTGAGATGAGATTGAGTTGAGTTGAGTTGAGTTGAGATGAGATTGAGATGAGATAAGAAAAGATTGAGATGATATTGAGATGAGTTGAGTTGCGATTGAGGATGAGATGATATGAGATGGGTTGAGATTGAGGATGAGGATGAGGATGAGGTGAGATTGAGATGGGTTGAGTTTGAGATTGAGATTGAGATTGAAGATGAGATGATGAGATGAGATGAGATGAGATGAGATGAGTTGAGTTGAGTTGAGTTGAGATGAGATTTGAGATGAGATTGAGACGACATGCGATTGAGACAAGATGAAATTGAAATGAGATTGAGACGAGACGAGATTGAGATGAGATTGAGATGAAATGAGATGAGTTGAATTTAGTTGAGTTGAGAATAGATTGAGATTGAGATGAGATGAGATAAGACGAGATTGAGATGATATTAAGATGAGTTGAGTTGAGTTGAGATGAGATGAGATGAGATGAGATGAGATGGGTTGAGATTGAGAATGAGATGAGATGAGATGGGTTGAGATTGAGGATGAGGTGAGATGGGTTGAGATTGAGGATGAGGATGAGGATGAGATGAGATGAGATGAGATGAGATGAGATGAGATTGAGACGGGTTGAGTTTGAGATTGAGGATGAGATGAGATGAGATTGCGGATGAGATGAGATGGGGTGAGATTGAGGATGAGATGAGATTGACTCAGGTTGAGTCTGAGATTGAGGATGAGATGAGATTGAGGATGAGATGAGATTGAGATTGAGACGGGTTGAGTTTGAGATTGAGGATGAGATGAGATGAGATTGAGGATGAGATGAGATGACATGACATGACATGAGATGAGATTGAGGATGAGATGAGATGAGATAAGACGAGATTGAGATGATATTAAGATGAGTTGAGTTGAGTTGAGATGAGATGAGAATAGATTGAGATTGAGATAAGACGAGATTGAGATGATATTAAGATGAGTTGAGTTGAGTTGAGATGATATGAGATGAGATGAGATTGAGATGAGATGAGATGAGATGAGATGAGATGAGATGAGATGGGTTGAGATTGAGAATGAGATGTGATGAGATGAGATGGGTTGAGATTGAGGATGAGATGAGATGGGTTGAGATTGAGGATGGAGGATGAGATGAGATGAGATTGAGACGGGTTGAGTTTGAGATTGAGGATGAGATGAGATGAGATTGAGGATGAGATGAGATGGGGTGAGATTGAGGATGAGATGAGATGAGATTGACTCAGGTTGAGTCTGAGATTGAGGATGAGATGAGATTGAGGATGAGATGAGATTGAGATTGAGACGGGTTGAGTTTGAGATTGAGGATGAGATGAGATGAGATTGAGGATGAGATGAGATGACATGACATGACATGAGATGAGATTGAGGATGAGATGAGATGAGATTGAGACGGGTCGGGTTTGAGATTGGAGATGAGATAGATGAAATGAGATGAGATGAGATTGAGACGGGTTGAGATTGAGGATGAGATGAGATGAAATTGAGACGGGTTGAGTTTGAGATTGAGAGATTGAGAGATTGAGAGATTGAGAGATTGAGAGATTGAGAGATTGTGGATGAGATGAGATGAGATGAGATTGAGATGAGATGAGATTGAGGATGAGATGAGATGATATGAGATGGGTTGAGATTGAGAATGAGGATGAGATTGAGACGGGTTGAGTTTGAGATTGAGATTGGAGATAAAATGAGATGAGATGAGATGAGATGAGATGATGAGATGAGATGATATGAGATGAAATCAATCTCATTGAGACGACATGAGATTGAGACGAGAAGAGATTGAGATGAGTTTGAGATGAGTTGAGTTGAGTTGAGATGAGATGAGATTTGAGATGAGATGAGATGATCAATCTCATTGAGACGAGATGAGATTGAGATTGAAATGCGATTGAGACGAGACGAGATGAGATTGAGATGAGATTGAGATTGAGATTGAGATTGAGATGAGATCGAGATGAGATTGAGTTGAGTTGAGTTGAGCTGAGATGAGATGAGATGAGATTGAGATTGAGATTGAGATGAGATGCTAAAGGGTTCAGTGTCTCTGAAACTATCTGAAAACACCCACGCTCGCTCATGATCCTCCAATCCTCCGTAAGACACTTTCACTTCTGTGGTTCAAGATCCTCGGGATGCTGCTCTGTGTTTGAAGTGTGGTGAGAAAATAAACAATATCCTGTCAAAAAAATCCATCATGAGATGTCATGTCTAAAATGACCAGATGAGTTTTGACAGCTGACAGCAGCAGAGGATCATGGGAGAAATTTCACAACAGACTCTCATCTGTGCAAGAACATGGAAAAAAACCTGACAAAAGTAAAACTGATTTAAATCTGAACCTCTGTTTAAAGAACACACACACATATATATATACACTCACCTAAAGGATTATTAGAAACACCATACTAATACTGTGTTTGACCCCCTTTCGCCTTCAGAATTGCCTTAATTCTACGTGGGATTGATTCAACAAGGTGCTGAAAGCATTCTTTAGAAATGTTGGCCCATATTGATAGGATAGCATCTTGCAGTTGATGGAGATTTGTGGGATGCACATCCAGGGCACGAAGCTCCCGTTCCACCACATACCAAAGATGCTCTATTGGGTTGAGATCTCGTGACTGTGCGGGCCATTTTAGTACAGTGAACTCATTGTCATGTTCAAGAAACCAATTTGAAATGATTCGAGCTTTGTGACATGGTGCATTATCCTGCTGGAAGTAGCCATCAGAGGATGGGTACATGGTGGTCATAAAGGGATGGACATGGTCCGAAACAATGCTCAGGTAGGCCGTGGCATTTAAACGATGCCCAATTGGCACTAAGGGGCCTAAAGTGTGCCAAGAAAACACCCCACACCATTACACCATCACCACCAGCCTGCACAGTGGTAACAAGGCATGATGGATCCATGTTCTCATTCTGTTTACGCCAAATTCTGACTCTACCATCTGAATGTCTCAACAGAAATCGAGACTCATCAGACCAGGCAACATTTTTCCAGTCTTCAACTGTCCAATTTTGGTGAGCTCTTGCCAATTGTAGCCTCTTTTTCCTATTTGTAGTGGAGATGAGTGGTACCCGGTGGGGTCTTCTGCTGTTGTAGCCCATCCGCCTCAAGGTTGTGCGTGTTGTGGCTTCACAAATGCTTTGCTGCATACCTCGGTTGTAACGGTTATTTCAGTCAAAGTTGCTCTTCTATCAGCTTGAATCAGTCGGCACATTCTCCTCTGACCTCTAGCATCAACAAGGCATTTTCGCCTACAGGACTGCCGCATACTGGATGTTTTTCCCTTT
>NW_027508832.1:87500-110000 GCF_051911475.1 Siphateles boraxobius | reverse complement strand
GTGAAAGAGGAAGAGTGTGTGAGGATGAAGAGGAAGAGTGTGTGTGGAAGAGGAAGAATGTGTAAGGAAGAGGAAGAGTGTGTGTGGAAGAGGAGGAAGAGTGTGTGAGTAAGAGGAGGAAGAGTGTGTGTGGAAGAGGAAGAGTGTGTGTGGAAGAGGAGGAAGAGTGTGTGTGGAAGAGGAGGAAGAGTGTGTGTGGAAGAGGAGGAAGAGTGTGTGAGGATGAGGAGGAAGAGTGTGTGTGGAAGAGGAATAGAGTGTGGGGAAGAGGAATAGTGTGTGTGGAAGAGGAAGAGTGTGTGTGGAAGAGGAAGAGTGTGTGTGGAAGAGGAAGTGTGTGTGTGGAAGAGGAAGAGTGTGTGTGGAAGAGGAAGAGTGTGTGTGGAAGAGGAAGAGTGTGTGTGGAAGAGGAAGAGTGAGTGTGGAAGAGGAAGAGTGTGTGTGGAAGAGGAAGAGTGTGTGTGGAAGAAGAAGAGTGTGTGTGGAAGAGGAAGAGTGTGTGTGGAAGAGGAGGAGTGTGTGTGGAGGAGTGTTTGTGGAAGAGGAAGAGTGTGTGTGGAGGAGTGTGTGTGTGGAAGAGGAAGAGTGTGTGTGGAAGAGGAAGAGTGTGTGTGGAGGAGTGTGTGTGGAAGAGGAAGAGTGTGTGTGGAAGAGGAAGAGTGTGTGTGGAAGAGGAAGATTGTGTGTGGAAGAGGAAGAGTGTGTGTGGAAGAGGAGGAGGGTGTGTGGAAGAGGAAGAGTGTGTGTGGAGGAGTGTGTGTGGAAGAGGAAGAGTGTGTGTGTGTGTGTGGAAGAGGAACAGTGTGTTTGGAGGAGTGTGTGTGGAAGAGGAAGAGTGTGTGTGGAAGAGGAACAGTGTGAGGGGAGGAGTGTGTGTGGAAGAGGAACAGTGTGTGTGGAGGAGTGTGTGTGGAAGAGGAGGAGTGTGTGTGGAAGAGGAGGAGTGTGTGTGGAGGAGTGTTTGTGGAAGAGGAAGAGTGTGTGTGGAAGAGGAAGAGTGTGTGTGGAAGAGGAAGATTGTGTGTGGAAGAGGAAGAGTGTGTGTGGAAGAGGAGGAGGGTGTGTGGAAGAGGAAGAGTGTGTGTGGAGGAGTGTGTGTGGAAGAGGAAGAGTGTGTGTGTGGAAGAGGAACAGTGTGTGTGGAAGAGGAAGAGTGTGTGTGGAAGAGGAGGAGGGTGTGTGGAAGAGGAAGAGTGTGTGTGGAGGAGTGTGTGTGGAAGAGGAAGAGTGTGTGTGTGTGTGGAAGAGGAAGAGTGTGTGTGGAAGAGGAGGAGGGTGTGTGGAAGAGGAAGAGTGTGTGTGGAGGAGTGTGTGTGGAAGAGGAAGAGTGTGTGTGTGTGTGTGGAAGAGGAACAGTGTGTGTGGAGGAGTGTGTGTGGAAGAGGAAGAGTGTGTGTGGAAGAGGAACAGTGTGAGGGGAGGAGTGTGTGTGGAAGAGGAACAGTGTGTGTGGAGGAGTGTGTGTGGAAGAGGAGGAGTGTGTGTGGAAGAGGAGGAGTGTGTGTGGAGGAGTGTTTGTGGAAGAGGAAGAGTGTGTGTGGAAGAGGAAGAGTGTGTGTGGAAGAGGAAGATTGTGTGTGGAAGAGGAAGAGTGTGTGTGGAAGAGGAGGAGGGTGTGTGGAAGAGGAAGAGTGTGTGTGGAGGAGTGTGTGTGGAGGAGTGTGTGTGGAAGAGGAAGAGTGTGTGTGTGTGTGGAAGAGGAACAGTGTGTGTGGAGGAGTGTGTGTGGAAGAGGAAGAGTGTGTGTGGAAGAGGAACAGTGTGAGGGGAGGAGTGTGTGTGGAAGAGGAACAGTGTGTGTGGAGGAGTGTGTGTGGAAGAGGAGGAGTGTGTGTGGAAGAGGAAGAGTGTGTGTGGAGGAGTGTGTGTGGAAGAGGAAGAGTGTGTGTGGAGGAGTGTGTGTGGAAGAGGAAGAGTGTGTGCGGAAGAGGAAGAGTTTGTGTGGAAGAGGAAGAGTGTGTGTGGAAGAGGAAGAGTGTGTGTGGAAGAGGAAGAGTGTGTGTGGAAGAGGAAGAGTTTGTGTGGAAGAGGAAGAGTGTGTGTGGAAGAGGAAGAGTGTGTGTGGAAGAGGAAGAGTGTGTGTGGGAGAGGAAGTGTGTGTGTGGAAGAGGAAGAGTGTGTGTGTGGAAGAGGAAGAGTGTGTGAGGAAGAGGAAGAGTGTGTGTGGAAGAGGAAGAGTGTGTGTGGAAAAGTAAGAGTGTGTGTGGAAGAGGAAGATTGTGTGTGGAAGAGGAAGAGTGTGTGTGGAAGAGGAAGAGTGTGTGTGGAGGAGTGTGTGTGGAAGAGGAAGTGTGTGTGTGGAGGAGTGTGTGTGGAAGAGGAAGAGTGTGTGTGGAAGAGGAAGAGTGTGTGTGGAAGAGTGTGTGTGGAAGAGGAAGAGTGTGTGTGGAAGAGGAAGAGTGTGTGTGGAAGAGGAAGAGTGTGTGGAAGAGTGTGTGTGGAAGAGGAAGAGTGTGTGTGGAAGAGGAACAGTGTGTGTGAAAGAGTGTGTGTGGAAGAGGAAGAGTGTGTGTGGAAGAGGAAGAGTGTGTGTGGAAGAGGAAGAGTGTGTGTGGAAGAGGAAGAGTGTGTGTGGAAGAGGAAGAGTGTGTGAGGAAGAGGAAGAGTGTGTGTGGAAGAGGAAGAGTGTGTGTGGAAGAGGAAGAGTGTGTGTGGAGGAGTGTGTGTGGAAGAGGAAGAGTGTGTGAGGAAGAGGAAGAGTGTGTGTGGAAGAGGAAGAGTGTGTGTGGAAGAGGAAGAGTGTGTGGAAGAGGAAGAGTGTGTGTGGAAGAGGAAGAGTGTGTGTGGAAGAGGAAGAGTGTGTGAGGAAGAGGAAGAGTGTGTGAGGAAGAGGAAGAGTGTGTGAGGAAGAGGAAGAGTGTGTGTGGAAGAGGAAGAGTGTGTGGAAGAGGAAGAGTGTGTGTGGAAGAGGAAGAGTGTGTGTGGAAGAGGAAGAGTGTGTGAGGAAGAGGAAGAGTGTGTGTGGAAGAGGAAGAGTGTGTGTGGAAGAGGAAGAGTGTGTAAGGAAGAGGAAGAGTGTGTGTGGAAGAGGAAGAGTGTGTGTGGAAGAGGAAGAGTGTGTGTGGAAGAGGAAGAGTGTGTGTGGAAGAGGAAGAGTGTGTGGAAGAGTGTGTGTGGAAGAGGAAGAGTGTGTGTGGAAGAGGAACGGTGTGTGTGAAAGAGTGTGTGTGGAAGAGGAAGAGTGTGTGTGGAAGAGGAAGAGTGTGTGTGGAAGAGGAAGAGTGTGTGGAAGTGTGTGTGTGGAAGAGCGTGTGTGGAAGAGGAAGAGTGTGTGTGGTAGAGGAAGAGTGTGTGTGCAGAATGTTGTCGGCTGGATCAGTGATTCTCTGAGGACTCTACACTACATGAACACATGACACTGACGCTGAATCTCTCATTGATCTTGATTTGCAGTTGCACAACTTCTGACTCTAACGCTTTTCATTTAGACTTTTTTAACCTTTTGGGCTTTTGCAGGTTTTTTTACAGTATGCCATTGCTGAATATACAGACATTCAATACTGTACAATTTTAATTACAATACTATACTTGCAGTGCATACAGTAGGGGAGAGCCGGGACAGTTGAAACACTTTTCAGATAAACGTTGTTTTCTAAGATAAGGTTACAGATAGATTTGTTTTATTTTTGTGATCAACAACTCACATATGTGTTCTCTTAGTAACATGTGTTATTCGCTACAAATCTAGAATGATTTAAGTAAAAGCTGACTTTGAACGGTAGTTGTGCTTTGTTTCAATCGTCCCGCATGAGCGGATGAAACATAACAGTTTAAACGGCAACTATTCATCTAATGTTTGTTTTTATGAACAATACCTGACAAGTAACTTATGTGCATATTGTTACAAAATATTTTGTAATTTATTTAAATTTAAAGGTTCACATTAACATTTTTGTTCTGTCGCCCAATAGACAATAGGCGATAATAAGCCTATGCGCATTTTGCGTAATCTCATTGGCTATTCTGACGAAGACACAAATCAGTTTACAATTAATTTTCTGACATTTCTTCCTCGAGTTATAGTGAGTGTTTTCTAGTTGAATAGCCTGTTATTATGAACATAACAAAATTATGAACACTTGTTTCAACCGTCCCGACAGCGCCTCCTGCCAGTTAAACCTGTTTTACACTTAAACTAAAATCTCTGATATTACACACTTAAGGGTGTGTTGCAGGACTAATACACCTGCCGTATTATTATTACAATGGCACATGAAACAATAAATACAACTTGTCAGTCAAAAAAAAGTACAGCACGAAAGAATTCACTTACCGCACTCAAAAACAGTTTTCCGGCTCTAACTTTAAAACGGCATGACATAAAGAAGAAATGTTTTTGCGGGTCTGGTCGGCATTGCGTGCTGTACGTGCTGACGAAAGTGGTTTTCAAGGAAATCTCAATGTTTCATTCGTCCCGCGTTTCAATTGTCCCGGCTCTCCCCTATACAATGTATTCACCTTACTACTTTAAATTGTGATTAAATTGTGAGTACTATACTTTTTTACACAATTGCAAAATGTGTTTACAATATACTTTTCCTCTGTAACCTCATGCTCTGGATGCTGTTCTCCATTTTTCTATGTAGTGTGTAATGAATGATCTGTAGTGTTTACAGTATTTATTGACTGATGTGTGTATGAACTGAAAGGATTGTTTGATTTTACCAGAAGTGTCAGAGGTTCTCTGGATGTAGTTTTAAGATTGGGTTTTGTGTTTAATGTTGTGAGTAAAAGACTGAAGGTTTTAAGAAATGTCTTTTAGCAATTGTGAAAAGCTGTAAAGAAGAGCCGCGTGACGTCAGAGAGGCGCTGAACGCGGAACACTCGCGCCACATGGTGGTCGCAAACATAAACAACATTTACACACATTCACTTTAATGACCTGAACAGCATCACAACTAGAGAAACTGGCTTTTCCTTAATATGATTTACTATTCTTGTTATTTTATAATGATTAACCAGTTGATGTGATATAATGTCAGTTTTTATATTGATCAAAAGTGCTCCCTGTATTTTGCTCTTTTGTTCATTGGTGTGTGTAGAGTTACTGTATTTCTACAGCGCTGAATAGAGTACAGACTGATTCAGAGCAGCTTTACTGTGATAAACAGGAAAATAACATTGTTAATGTTGAAAAGTTCATCAATTATAAAGCAGCTCATCAGAAGCTCATTATTCAGATCAATTAAACAAAACTTGGGGAAAACTACACTATATAGGCTACTGTATGTCAAATCTCTGATTTTTTATTTTGTTGCAAAATGTAACTATTATCGTCCAGCTCTAACCTGAAAAATGTGAGTAAGACATGAAGGCATCATAAACATCATGATTTTGCATGTATATGTAAGGCAGTGTTTTGTGTTGTCCACAAGATGTCCCTATAACACTGTTGTGTTAGGACAGATTCAAGTACCTTTAGCTAGTGATGGGAAACCAAGGCTTTCTGAAACATTTGAGGCTTTCATCAAATTGAGCCGAAAAAGGTTAATTACTCAAAGTTTTTAATACAATGCGCATTTGCTTTGTGTTTTTACATTAAGCTATGTGCTTCGGTGCGGGCACAGAAGGGGTGTGTGGTTAGCGACATCTGGTGGTCACACTTGTTTTCTCCACCATATCTAACAAATCACTGCAGAGCAGAATAGCATGTGACGACAAAACTTTAAAGGTGCCTTGTGTAATATCCGCAAAAAAAATCAATTCATACTCCACATTCAATACCAGATGGGGGCAGTCTACCTCCAGAAAGTGAATTGATCTACTCTAGAGTAACAAACGAGAAATGGCATAGTCTCTATGCTCTGCCCATACTTTCACAACGACCCTAGAGCCATAGCCGAAGCCGAGCCAACTCCTAATAGAGGACGTTTTGAGTCCAGAGGAACGTTGGTTGATGTCAAGTGATTTTTAAATGACATCTTCAAGCTACTCCCCTTCACGAGTGAATGTTCATATTCGTTTTGTTCATATTACATTTTTATTGTTAGTTTGAATTACATTAATTTGACAGACAGCATTCGCTGCTGTTGACCAAGCTAGCGCCATTCAGTGCTGCCAACTCTCACGAATTCACCGTCACCGATTCTGTAAATGTTAAGGTTACACGACAGATCCCTAGCGCACGTGAACCGATCATCTCTACTAGCTAATAGTAAAAACACACCAACCCTGTTGAAAGATACAGTATGCTACAACTTACCAAAATGTATTCTTCATACATAATACTGACCAATCATTTTTTTAATCAGCGTGCAGAGGTCAATTAGCTAGAGAACAAATATGTCAGATTTACCTCAGGAAAGCAATTTAGAAAACATAATATAGCTCACGTAGTTCTGATTACACCTTTCAATGTAGCCATCGCTAACTTTAGAACTTATATCGAACAGCCTTCGATACATTTCTATGTTATAACTTCCCGGAAAAACTAAACAAACATATAAAACAAACTTCTAGCGAAATACTAGCAGCATCTTACTTACCAATCCAAAAGAAATGTTGCAAGTTCGGAGTCAAACCTCATTTCTTTCATTTCCATTAGCTGTCTCCAACGATGGAAAGCAGTGCCAATGTTAACTCTGGTTCTGCTCCTTTTTTTTATCCGATTTTATTTGTGATTCCGAGCGCCGGTTTTTTCCCCTGCAGCGGGTGGTTGTGGTAAGGGTCTCTTGCCAAGGGCTTCAGCCATTCTTTTGCTCTCTTCCCTGAACTGAACTGTAGTAGTGGGCTGTACTTTCCACACGATTGACATCAGGTTCAAATACGCCCACAAGCCGTGCGACTTATTCGTGTATTGCAGTTTGGCTGGTGTTGCCCGCATACGGCGTCCCATGGCCGAAACTGGTATTATGACGATCGGGCCGGTATCGTCCCGTAATTTAGTCCCATCGTCCCATGCTAGTAATTAAGCATGCTAATTCAGGTTGATATCTCTGCAACACTATAACTTTTAATTTTTTTAATGACATCATCGCCCTTATTTCTTCTCATTCTTTTGATCTGTGTAACTCATTTTTTGTATATTTTTAACTCAATTCTGACACATGGCACCTTTAAAAGGAAGAAAAAAACATTTTTACTCTCCAATTTACTCTGCATTTAGGTCAATAGCAGTTTAAAACACAAAATATCTCAATAAACTGACCTTTAGTCCGATAACAACAATCGTTGTGTGGTTCGTTGTGGGGGACCCGAAGATGAGGTCCACTGGGAGCCTGGGATGTCTCCCAAGACACAAGGTAGTACGGGCTATATCCAGTGGAGTCATGTCACAAGCAGTTATATGCGTGTGTCATGGAGTCCACATGCTCATGCCACCGGGGCTTCAGGTGCAGCTCTACTGTTCCCAGCATGTTCATCAGGGTACGGCTGAATCTTTCGGTGGTCCCATTGCCCTAGGGGCGTATACATTTAGTGATCCCAATACACTTGCAGTAGGGTAGGCCTATGTGTAACAAGAAAAGTGATCTGTAAAAATGAGCACATTCTCCATACCACCCTTGGACTTCTCCAGCTTTAAGAAGTCCACACAAATGGTGGCACTGGTATGGATACTGCCAAGGGGGGCCCTGACATTGACTGTGGGAGTTCTCTCACACTGTTCGCACCAAGTCTTGATCTCCTGAAACATTCTTGGCCAGTAAAATCTTTGCCTTATCATCTATAGTGTCCTCTCAAATCCCAGATACCCTGAGTCATTGTGATGGGCTGTTATGGCGGATTCACACAGCCTCTCTGGCAGTATTAGTTGCTCCACCACCCCCTTCTGGCAGTCTCTGACACTGCAATACAGGATCCCTTTTCTTTACTAAGTCAAGTCACCTTCATTTATACAGCGCTTTTAACAATATAGAGTTTCAAAGCAGCTCTATAGTGACATTAGGAAATTAAAGTAACAGAGATTTACTGATTTTACAGACTGCGTTGTCGTCGTGTCCAGGCACAGGTCCTGTGTGTGTGTGGGGTTGTATGTGTGTGTGTGTGTCCAGGCGCAGGTCCTTCACCAGATCCGGAGGGAGTGTGTGTGTGTGTGTGTGTGTGTGTGTGTGTGTGTGTGTGTGTGTGTGTGTGTGTGTGTGTGTGTGTGTGTGTGTGTGTGTGTGTGTGTGAGTGTGTGTGTGTCCAGGCGCAGGTCCTTCATCAGATCCGGATAAAGCCTGGATCCGGTCGATTTATACGATGTTATAATAGGGAGCCTATGCAGTGTTGACAGAACCGGGCTAATATGGTCATACTTCCTGGTTCTAGTAAGAACTCTAGTGGCTGCGTTTTGGACCAGCTGTAGTTTGTTTATTAAGCGTTCAGGGCAACCACCCAGTAGAGCATTACAATAATCTAGCCTTGATGTCCTGAACGCATGAACTAACTGTTCCGCATTTGTCATTGAGAGCATATGACGTTGTGGCGAGCAGGACGAGGCAGAGGGCCGTGGGAGAACAGCGCGAGACCGGTGGCGTGTTTGCTGATGAGCGACGCCTGCACGACGCACCTGCACGACGCCTGATACGTCTTGTATCAGAAATGGAAATTCTGTCTCCGCTCATAGAAGTCAGCCAGAGGGTCTAGGGAGCCTTGCATGTAGCTGTATTCCGCCCTCAGTTCCTCCAATGCTTTCTCAGGGGTCTGATCATGGGTAGGTAGGTTAAGGATGAGATTTCGGACTCAGAACTTTCGGATTTCGGTGAGGAAAATACTCACCCTCAAGCCATAGTGTATATGAGAGATGCGCGGTTGGCGGTTACAGCCACGGATAAACCGCAGATCGGGCGGATGACGTGACAAAAAATAATATTTTAATTAAATTTGCGAGGGTGGCGGTTGAACCAATCAAATGAAACAAATATAAAAATTGTTAAATATTGTTACCTACATCCGTATCCTTATAACATGCAAGAGCTTTCTAGCCTTGCGTCAGCAGCGCCTTGCCCATAGACCTTAAAACAGTCAGCGGATGGTGGACGGATGATGAGTTTTGTGATGCGGTTGCGGATGAAATAACAGCCCATCCTCGCATCCCTAGTGTATCTGACATTCTTCTTTCAGACAAATACAATCTGAGTTATATTAAAAAATGTCCTGGCTCTTCCAAGCTTTATAATGACAGTGAATGGCTGTTTCTGTTTTGAAGTCCATCAAAGTGCATCTGTAAGAGCCAATTTAATATGCTGTCAATTTGCATTATTGTTATTCTCAGCTTATTTCTGTTTTATGTGCAGTGCAGTATTATTCAGGAATTTACTTGAAGTTATCCTCTATAGAGTTTACTTAAAGTTTTCCTTGTATGTAAATTACTTGAAGTTTCCTGTACTGCATTTACTCGAAGTTTTTTGATTTATTATCAAAACCTTTTCTAATATTGACAAAACACATATTGTCAGAAAGGTGTGAGTCTCAAGGTTCCATATTAAGTGACAGAAGTGATATTTGGATAGAAATTTATGAATTTGTTACAGCAGATTGCATACAATTAAATTCAATGGAATGCAATGGCACCCGGTTGCTATTTTTGGTACTACGCCTAAACAAAATCTGATGGGAACTTCAATTTTTGTGATATCAACTTGAAATTTGGAACACAACTTGGTTAGATATATAGCTTTCATTTTATAGTAATTTTATAGTAAAAAATATTTTGTAAAATATTGATTTTATATAAAAAAATATATATTAATAAAGTATATTTGATTTACTGTAAATTATAACTTCCATAACTTTTTCATACTTTAATTTATTGAATTGCTTTCACTTCAGTAATAATCTGCTGATTGTTGTCTTTAAAACAAGACCAAACTTAGGTCTGTATTCCAAAGCATTCTTGAATTACAACTATTTAAGTTTGTATAGTGCATTTTAATGTCAATTTTCAAAAGGGGGGTGACAGCTAAGTGGACATACATGTGATTAATGTGTGGTGGCTAATGCAAAGCTATGTATGATAATATAAGAAGTGCAAGCTTGCAATTTAATTGCATGTGCTTTAAAAATGTACTTAGTTAGTTTAAAACTTAAGTTCAGTTCATGTTATCAACTCTATAGATGCTGTGCTGTGGAAGACCCACGAACATACACAACACCCGCGGACATAAACAACACCCGCGGACATAAACAACACCCGCGGACATACACAACACCCGCGGACATACACAACACCCAGGGACATAAACAACACCCGCGGACATAAACAACACCCGCGGACATACACAGCACCCGCGGACATACACAGCACCTGCGGCCATACACAACACCCGCGGACATACACAGCACTCGCGGACATACACAACACCTGCGGACATACACAGCACCCGCAGACATACACAGCACCCGCGGACATAAACAACACCCGCGGACATACACAACACCCGCGGACATAAACAACACCCGCGGACATACACAGCACCCGCGGACATACACAGCACCCGCGGACATACACAGCACCCGCGGACATACACAGCACCCGCGGACATACACAACACCCGCGGACATACACAGCACCCGCGGACATACACAGCACCCGCGGACATACACAACACCCGCGGACATACACAACACCCGCGGACATACACAGCACCCGCGGACATACACAGCACCCGCGGACATACACAACACCCGCAGACATACACAACACTCGCGGACATACACAGCACCCGCACACATACACAGCACCCGTGGACATACACAGCACCCGCGGACATACACAACACTCGCGGACATACACAGCACCCGCGGACATACACAGCACCCGCGGACATACACAGCACCCGCGGACATACACAACACCAGCGGACATACACAGCACCCGCGGACATACACAACACCAGCGGACATACACAGCACCCGCGGACATACACAGCACCCGCGGACATACACAACACCCGCGGACATACACAACACCCGCGGACATACACAGCACCCGCGGACATACACAGCACCCGCGGACATACACAGCACCCGCGGACATACACAACACCCGCGGACATACACAACACTCGCGGACATACACAGCACCCGCGGACATACACAACACCCGTGGACATACACAACACCCGCGGACATACAAAACACTCGCGGACATACACAGCACCCGCAGACATACACAGCACCCGCGGACATACACAGCACCCGCGGACATACACAGCACCCGCGGACATACACAGCACCCGCGGACATACACAACACCCGCGGACATACAAAACACTCGCGGACATACACAGCACCCGCGGACATACACAGCACCCGCGGACATACACAGCACCCGCGGACATACACAACACCCGCGGACATACACAACACTCGCGGACATACACAACACTCGCAGACATACACAACACCCGTGGACATACAAAACACTCGCGGACATATACAGCACCCGCAGACATACACAGCACCCTCGGACATACACAGCACCCGCGGACATACACAACACCCGCGGACATACAAAACACTCGCGGACATACACAGCACCCGCGGACATACACAGCACCCGCGGACATACACAGCACCCGCGGACATACACAACACCCGCGGACATACACAACACTCGCGGACATACACAACACTCGCGGACATACACAACACCCGCGGACATACAAAACACTCGCGGACATATACAGCACCCGCAGACATACACAGCACCCTCGGACATACACAGCACCCGCGGACATACACAGCACCCGCGGACATACACAGCACCCGCGGACATACACAACACCCACGGACATACACAACACTCGCAGACATACACAACACCCGCGGACATAAACAACACCCGCGGACATACACAACACCCGCGGACATAAACAACACCCGCGGACATACACAGCACCCGCAGACATACAAAACACCCGCGGACATACACAACACCCGCGGACATACACAGCACCCGCGGACATACACAGCACCCGCGGACATACAAAACACCCGCGGACATACACAACACCCGCGGACATACACAGCACCCGCGGACATACACAGCACCCTTAGACATACACAACACCCGCGAACATACACAACACCCGCGAACATACACAGCACCCGCGGACATACACAACACCCGCGGACATACACAACACCCGCGGACATACACAACACCCGCGGACATACACAGCACCCGCGGACATACACAACACCCGCGAACATACACAACACCCGCGGACATAAACAACACCCGCGGACATAAACAACACCCGCGGACATACACAACACCCGCGGACATACACAGCACCCGCGAACATACACAACACCCGCGGACATACACAACACCCGCGGACATACACAGCACCCGCGGACATAGACAGCACCCGCAGACATACACAACACCCGCGGACATACACAACACCCGCGGACATACACAACACCAGCGGACATACACAGCACCCGCGGACATACACAACACCCGCGGACATACACAACACCCGCGGACATACACAACACCCGCGGACATACACAACACTTGCAGACATACACAACACCCGCGGACATACACAACACCCGTGGACATACACAACACCCGCAGACATACAAATCACCCGCGAACATACACAACACTCGCAGACATACACAACACCCGCGGACATACACAACACTCGCAGACATACACAGCACCCGCGGACATACACAACACCCGCGGACATACACAGCACCCGCGGACATACACAACACCCGCGGACATACACAACACCCGCGGACATACACAACACCCGCGGACATACACAACACTTGCAGACATACACAACACCCGCGGACATACACAGCACCCGCGGACATACACAACACCCGCAGACATACAAATCACCCGCGAACATACACAACACTCGCAGACATACACAACACCCGCGGACATACACAACACTCGCAGACATACACAGCACCCGCGGACATACACAACACCCGCGGACATACACAACACCCGCGGACATACACAGCACCCGCAGACATACACAGCACCCTTAGACATACACAACACCCGCAAACATACACAACACCCGCGAACATACACAGCACCCGCGGACATACACAACACCCGCGGACATACACAACACCCACGGACATACACAACACCCGCGGACATACACAGCACCCGCGAACATACACAACACCCGCGGACATACACAACACCCGCGGACATACACAACACCCGCGGACATACACAGCACCCGCGAACATACACAACACCCGCGGACATACACAACACCCGCGGACATACACAACACCCGCGGACATACACAACACTCGCGGACATACACAACACTCGCGGACATACACAACACCCGCGGACATACACAACGCCCACGGACATACACAGCACCCGCGGACATACACAGCACCCGCGGACATACACAGCACCCGCGGATATACACAGCACCCGCGGACATACGCAACACCCGCGGACATACTCAACACCCGCGGACATACACAACACCCGCAGGACATACACAACACCCGCGGACATACACAACACCCGCAGGACATACACATCACGCGCGGACATACACAACACCCACGGACATACACAACACCCACGGACATACACAACACCCGCGGACATACACAGCACCCGCGAACATACACAACACCCGCAGACATACACAGCACCTGCGGACATACACCACACCCGCGGACATACACAACACCCGCAGACATACACAACACCCGCGGACATACACAACACCCACGGACATACACAACACCCAGGGACATACACAGACATACACAACACCCGCGGACATACACAACACCCAGGGGCATACACAGACATACACAACACCCGCGGACATACACAACACCCACGGGCATACACAACACCCGCAGACATACACAACACCCGCGGACATACACAACACCCACGGACATACACAACACCAGCGGACATAAACAGCACCCGCGAACATACACAACCCCCGCAGAAATAGACAGCACCCGCGGACATACACAACACCCGCGGACATACACAACACCCGCAGACATACACAGCACCCGCGGACATACACAACACCCACGGACATACACAACACCCAGGGACATACACAGACATACACAACACCCGCGGACATACACAACACCCACGGACATACACAACACCCGCGGACATACACAGCACCCGCGAACATACACAACACTCGCAGACATACACAGCACCCGCGGACATACACAGCACCCGCGGACATACACAACACCCGCGGACATACACAACACTCGCAGACATACACAACACCCGTGGACATACACAACACCCGCGGACATACAGAACACTCGCAGACATACACAACACCCGCGGACATAAACAACACCCGCGGACATAAACAACACCCGCGGACATACACAGCACCCACGAACATACACAACACTCGCAGACATACACAACACTCGCAGACATACACAGCACCCGCGGACATACACAACACCCGCGACATACACAACACACACGGACATACACAACACCCACGGACATACACAACACCCAGGGACATACACACACATACACAACACCCGTGGACATACACAACACCCGCGGACATACACAACACCCACGGACATACACAGCACTCGCGGACATACACAACACCCGCAGACATACACATCACCCGCGGACATACACAACACCCACGGACATACACAACACCCACGGACATACACAACACCCGCGGAAATACATAGCACCCGCGAACATACACAACACCCGCAGACATACACAACACCCGCGGACATACACAACACCCGCAGACATACACAACACCCGCGGACATACACAACACCCACGGACATACACAACACCCAGGGACATACACAGACATACACAACACCCGCGGACATACACAACACCCACGGACATACAAAACACCCGCAGACATACACAACACACGCGGACATACACAACACCCGCGGACAAACACAGACATACACAACACCCGCGGACATACACAACACCCACGGACATACACAACACTCGCGGACATACACAACACCCGCGGACATACGCAACACCCGCGGACAAACACAGACATACACAACACCCACGGACACGGACATACACAACACTCACTGACATACACAACACCCACGGACATACACAACACCCACGGACATACACAACACCGACGGACATAGACAACACCCGCAGACATACACAACACCCGCGGACATACACAACACCCGCGGACATACACAACACCCGCGGACAAACACAGACATACACAACACCCGCGGACATACACAACAGCCACGGAGATACACAACACCCGCGGACATACACAACACCCGCGGACATACACAACACCCACAGACATACACAACACCCGCAGACAAACACAACACCCACGGACACACACAACACCCGTGAACATACACAACACCCGCGGACATACACAACACCCACGGACATACACAGACACACTGACATACACAACACCCGCGGACATACACAACACCGCGGACATACAGAACACCCGCGGACATACACAACACCCACGGACATACACAACACCCACAGACATACACAGACATACACAGACATACACAACACCCGCGGACATACACAACACCCACGGACATACACAACACCCACAGACATACACAGACATACACAGACATACACAACACCCTCAGACATACACAGCACCCACTGACATACACAACACCCACGGACATACACAACACCCGCGGATATACACAACACCCGCGGACATATACAACACCCGCGGACATACACAACACCCACGGACATACACAACACCCACGGACACGGACATACACAACACCCACGGACACACACAACACCCACGGAGATACACAGACATACACAACACCCGCGGACATACACAACACCCACGGACATACACAACACCCACGGACATACACAGACATACACAACACCCGCAGACATACACAACACCCACGGACATTCACAACACCAGCAGATATATACAACACCCGCGGACATACACAACACCCACGGACATACACAACACCCGCGGACATACACAACACCCGCGGACATACACAACACCCGCGGACATACACAACACCCGCAGACATACACAACACCCACTGACATACACAACACCCACAGACATACACAACACCCGCGGACATACACAACACCTACGGACATACACAACACCCGCAGACATACACAACACCCACTGACATACACAACACCCGCGGACATACACAACACCTACGGACATACACAGACATACACAACACCCGCAGACATACACAACACCCACAGACATACACAACACCCGCGGACATACACAACACCTACGGACATACACAGACATACACAACACCCGCAGACATACACAACACCCACTGACATACACAACACCCACGGACATACACAACACCCGCAGACATACACAACACCCACGGACATACACAACACCCGCGGACATACACAACACCCGCGCAAATACACAACACCCGCGGACATACACAACACCCGCAGACATACACAACACCCACTGACATACACAACACCCACAGACATACACAACACCCGCGGACATACACAACACCCACGGACATTCACAACACCAGCAGATATATACAACACCCGCGGACATACACAACACCCACGGACATACACAACACCCGCGGACATACACAACACCCGCGGACATACACAACACCCGCGGACATACACAACACCCGCAGACATACACAACACCCACTGACATACACAACACCCACAGACATACACAACACCCGCGGACATACACAACACCTACGGACATACACAACACCCGCAGACATACACAACACCCACTGACATACACAACACCCGCGGACATACACAACACCTACGGACATACACAGACATACACAACACCCGCAGACATACACAACACCCACAGACATACACAACACCCGCGGACATACACAACACCTACGGACATACACAGACATACACAACACCCGCAGACATACACAACACCCACGGACATTCACAACACCAGCAGATATATACAACACCCGCGGACATACACAACACCCACGGACATACACAACACCCGCGGACATACACAACACCCGCGGACATACACAACACCCGCGGACATACACAACACCCGCAGACATACACAACACCCACTGACATACACAACACCCACAGACATACACAACACCCGCGGACATACACAACACCTACGGACATACACAACACCCGCAGACATACACAACACCCACTGACATACACAACACCCGCGGACATACACAACACCTACGGACATACACAGACATACACAACACCCGCAGACATACACAACACCCACAGACATACACAACACCCGCGGACATACACAACACCTACGGACATACACAGACATACACAACACCCGCAGACATACACAACACCCACTGACATACACAACACCCACGGACATACACAACACCCGCAGACATACACAACACCCACGGACATACACAACACCCGCGGACATACACAACACCCGCGCAAATACACAACACCCGCGGACATACACAACACCCGTGAACATACACAACACAGCGCAGAGTAGCAGCGGCGGTGCTAGAGACCAGTAAGCCTGCAGAGAGAGAGAGAGAGAGAGAGAGAGAGAGAGAGAGAGAGAGAGACTATATGGCAAATCTCTACCTGATTTTTTATTTTGTTGCAAAATGTAACTATATTATTGTCCAGCTCTAACCCTGTAAATGTGACTAAGACATGAAGATATTATAAACATCATGATTAAACAGGATCTTAATGAGAGATCAGGATGAGGATTGTGTCATTGATTATGACTAAACAGACCACAGTTTTACTTCTCTTAACTTTATTGACATTACATACAAAAATAGAAACAGAGCAAGAATATATAAATAAGCTCTAAACATTACAGATTATTCTGATAGACGGCGAGAAAACTTTACATTCATTTGTGGAGTGAGATTTCTGTTAAAGTACAGAAAATAAATACAGTGATTTGATGAGGTAGATTCAGTTAAGTGCAGCTTATTATTGAATCGTTTACAAGAACAGTATCTAAACATCCTTAAAACAATACACATTTACAGGAGAAGCAGAATGACTGAAGATATTAAGTCTTGAAAAACTGTTTAAAACAAGAGCAAATATCTGCCAATGGACTCAGAAAATTAAACTTCGAAATCAAGATTATTTTAATGACCCCATCAGCAGATATTTTTCACATCATTGGCGGTGTAGTGGTAAATGTTAAGACTTAAAACAATTCACATAAAACACTGCAGCTTTCTTGAGAAATGACGAGAAACCTGTTCTCACCATCACCTCATCAAATCTCCACGGAAACCAGCCACTGGTTGCCATGGCAATATGCCATACTGGGTTACTAGAGTAAGTCACGGACTTCAGTTAGAGTGTATTCATCCGCAAGTGTCACATGACCGGATCTACTGTATGGCGGTGTACAGGCAGTGCTGGAGCTGCGAGGGGCCGTCACACACACACCCCGAGTGTCTGATCGTGTCCAGATCCCGCAGGATCCCGTCGATCACTGTCTCGTCCAGCAGCGGCCAGTGTGTGTCCAGTGAGCGGATTTGATGGGCCAGCGAGTGTGTTTGTGTGTCCGGCGGGCCGTAGAGGAAGTGTGTGTGTGTGTCTGCGGAGGGCGAGGGCTCCGGCGTCACATCCGGCCCGAACAGGAAGTGCTCCGGGATCTCGCTCGCGTCCAGCACACACACGGGCACCCGGTGAGGGTCCGGCACACACACAGGCACCCGGTGAGAGTCCGGTACACACACGGACATCTGGTGAGAGTCTGGCACACACACGGGCACCCGGTGAGAGTCCTGCACAAACATGGGCACCCGGTGAGAGTCCGGCACACACACGGACATCCGGTGAGAGTCTGGCACACACACGGGCACCCGGTGAGAGTCCGGCACACACACGGGCACCCGGTGAGGGTCCGGCACACACACGGCAGGAGCGGCGGCGCTGTACGGATGAGGCGCAGCGAACGCTGGCGGGCAGAAGCGCGAGTCGCTCACCAGCTGCTCCAGAGCACTGAGGCCGGAGGACAGGAAGTCGTCAGACAGGAAGTCGGAGGAGTGGCAGGAAGTGGGGCTGTAGGGCGGCGTTGGGAAGAAGCCGGTCTCCGAGCTGCTCCCGGTCTCGATCCGCATCTCTCCTGTCGCCGGACCAGGAGACACCGGAGTGCTGCCGTACAGCTTGTGTTTGAGATAGACGGCCTCCGTTTCACTGCAGATGGAAGATCATGAGTTACTGAGACACACACATGTCACATCACATCACAATGTAGCGTATCATTGTTATGCAGATGATACTCAACTATATCTTCCATTGAAGGCAGATGATGGCACTGCATTCAATTATTTGATTAATTGTTTGAGAGAAATTCAACTATTTATATATATATATATATATATTGGTAATCTCAAACATGCCTTTTAAAGATCCCTAAATCTCAGCTAAAGTCCAGAGGGGATCGTGTCTTTTCAGTTTCTGCTCCGCCTCTGGAATAACTTGCCGTCGGATATTAGTTGTTGTATTACTGGATGTACCCGTTTATTACACGGCTACTTGCCACATCAGTAAATATTTAGACACAAAATATTGATCGGAGTTGAAATATTTTATTATTTATATTATTTATAATTATGGAAAAAAGAGATATTGATTTCAGATTTACTGTTTTAAATGTGTACCTCTTTGTATCTCATAATCCAACAGTGAACAAAACAATAGTCACAAAATAGCAGCAGCATTTTTATGAAACAAGAGAGAGCGAGTCCACGATACTGGGTGGCATGATTACATAACTGTACACAAAATTTCGATTCGACTGAGTTTTAATATTTTATTAGCTCCCCAAATGCAAAACTTCCACAAAGAAAAACCTGTTCCTAGCGAGTGTACAGCGCTGCTGACTCCAGTGACCCGGATGAGCCTGTGTTTCTTTTCTCAGCGACCGTTATTTGGGAATATCATACCACTGGGTGGTGCTATTCACCAATCAGAATCAAGCTTTCGACAGAGACGTGTAATAACGTTGTTTGTATTTTTGCCTATTTATGCTATTGGAATATTGTTTTAATGGAAAGAACTTTGGCCAACTCATGTTGTTTTAAAATGTGCTATACAAATAACTAAACTAAACTAAAGCTGTGTGAGTAAAGCAAGCAGGAGCAGATGAAGATGAAGAAGATGAAGAAGATGAAGAAGAAGATGATGAAGAAGATGATGATGAAGATGATGATGATGATGAAGATGAAGAAGAAGATGAAGATGATGAAGAAGATGATGATGAAGATGAAGACGAAGATGATGAAGAAGATGATGATGAAGATGAAGATGAAGATGATGAAGAAGAACTAGATAAAGATGATGATGATGATAAAGAAGATGAAGATGATGATGATAATGAAGATGACGAAGATGATGAAGATGATGAAGAAGAATTAGATAAAGATGATGATGATGATTATGATAATGAAGATGATGATGAAGATGATTATGATAATGAAGATGATGAAGATGAAGAAGACGAAGATGATGAAGAAGAATTAGATAAAGATGATGATGATGATGATGAAGAAGATGAAGATGATGAAGAAGAATTAGATAAAGATGATGATGATGATGATTATGATAATGAAGATGATGATGAAGATGATGAAGAAGAAGATGAAGATGATGAAGAAGAATTAGATAAAGATGATGATGATGATTATTATGATAATGAAGATGATGATGAAGATGATTACGATAATGAAGATGATGAAGATGAAGAAGACGAAGATGATGAAGATGATGAAGATGATGAAGATGATGAAGAATTAGATAAAGATGATGATGATTATGATAATGAAGATGAAGATGATGAAGATGATGAAGATGATGATAATGAAGATGATGAAGAAGAATTAGATAAAGATGAAGATGAAGAAGATGATGAAGATAATGAAGAAGAATTAGATAAAGATGATGATGAAGATGATGAAGATGATGAAGATGATGAAGAAGAATTAGATAAAGATGATTATGAAGATGATGAAGATGATGAAGATGATGAAGATGATGAAGAAGAATTAGATAAAGATGATGATGAAGAAGATGAAGATGATGAAGAAGAATTAGATAAAGATGATGAAGAAGAATTAGATAAAGATGATGATGATGATGATGAAGAAGAATTAGATAAAGATGATGATGAAGATGATGAAGAAGAATTAGATAAAGATGATGATGAAGATGATGATGATGATGATGATGAAGATGATGATGTTCACCTGATCACGTGGTTGATGCAGGAGATCGACTCTTTGGCTGCTCCTATAGTTGCACACACGTAGAGCCAGACCCAGGACAGATCCCTGCGCTGCAGCCGCACCAGCATCTGTGTGTGTGTGTGTGTGTCGCCTTCGGCTCGCACTGCAGAACCAGATCGGGTCAGTACATCATCAGCTGATCAGGACATCACAGCGGCTCAAACCTTTGGCCTTTATTGTTTGTGAAAGAGTCTCTTCTGCTCATTTATTTGATCAAAAATGCAGTAAAAACTGAAATATTATTCCAGTGTAAATCATCTGTTTTCTATGTGAATATATAATAAAGTGTAATTTATTCCTGTGAATTTTCAGCATCATTACTCCAGTCTTCAGTGTCACATGATCCTTCAGAAATCACTATAATATGATGATTTGATGATCAAGAAACATCTATGATTATCATTGTGATTCATATTATTGTGGAAACCGTGATATGTTTAATTTTTCAGAATTCTTTGATGAATAGAAAGTTCAAAAGAACAGCATTTATTTGAAACAATCTTTTGTAACATTATAAATGTCTTTACTGTCACTTTTGATCATTTAAAGCATCCTTGCAGGATAAAAGTGTTTGTTTGTTCCTGTTTGTGTGACTCACGGAGTGTCGTGTGGCAGCGGGCGGCGAGCGTGATGTCATCAGGGTGCAGGAGGCCGTACCACGATCGACCAATCAGCTCCTCCGCTGAGAAACCCAGGTGGAAGAAGACGCTGCGGAAACAAACCATCATTCAACACACCTAATCTCTCGTCTTAATAACGACATGTCTTGGTGTCCGAAAAACAAAGTGAGTTTGTGCTTAAAACAAGAACAAATGTCTGCCAGTGGAGTCAGAAAAATAAACTTTATCCAAAGAGAAAACATGATTATTTTCCACTGACTCCACTGACAGATATTTTTCTTGTTTTAAGCACAAACTCACTTCATTTTTCATGAAACAAGACTTAATATCTTCAGTCATTCTGCTTCTTCTCCAGTAAATGCATCTTGATTTAAGAATTTATAGATATTTGTGCTGGAAAACAGACAGAAACACTGAGGAAAAAGATGAGGTGTGTGTGATGTACCTGTAGGGGGCGTGAGCGAGGCTCATGTCGGGCCGGTGGAGTGTGTGGAGCGTGTGTGTGTGGAGTGTGTGGAGATCCTGCAGTGTGTCGGCGGTGGGAGAACAGAGAGCCACGAACACACAGGAGTTCAGGAACCGTCCC
>NW_027508832.1:47500-72500 GCF_051911475.1 Siphateles boraxobius | reverse complement strand
TGGATGGATGCACTTTTATGATGGAGAGATGCACTTTTATGATGAATAGATGCACTTTTATGATGGACGGATGCACTTTTATGATGGATAGATGCACTTTTATGATGGATGGAGGCACTTTTAAGATGGATGGGTGCACTTTTATGATGGATGGATGCACTTTTATGATGGACGGATGCACTTTTATGATGGATGGAGGCACTTTTATGATGGATGGATGCACTTTTATGATGGACAGATGCACTTTTATGATGGATGGATGCACTTTTATGATGGACGGATGCACTTTTATGATGGATGGGTGCACTTTTATGATGGATGGATGCACTTTTATGATGGACGGATGCACTTTTATGATGGATGGGTGCACTTTTATGATGGATGGATGCACTTTTATGATGGACGGATGCACTTTTATGATGGATGGGTGCACTTTTATGATGGATGGATGCACTTTTATGATGGACAGATGCACTTTTATGATGGATGGAGGCACTTTTAAGATGGATGGGTGCACTTTTATGATGGATGGGTGCACTTTTATGATGGATAGATGCACTTTTATGATGGATAGATGCACTTTTATGATGGATGGAGGCACTTTTAAGATGGATGGGTGCACTTTTATGATGGATGGATGCACTTTTATGATGGACAGATGCACTTTTATGATGGATGGAGGCACTTTTAAGATGGATGGGTGCACTTTTATGATGGATGGGTGCACTTTTATGATGGATGGATGCACTTTTATGATGGATAGATGCACTTTTATGATGGATGGATGCACTTTTATGATGGATAGATGCACTTTTATGATGGATGGAGGCACTTTTATGATGGATAGATGCACTTTTTTGATGGATAGATGCACTTTTATGATGGATAGATGCACTTTTATGATGGATAGATGCACTTTTATGATGGATAGATGCACTTTTATGATGGATGGAGGCACTTTTATGATGGATAGATGCACTTTTATGATGGATAGATGCACTTTTGTGATGGATGGATGCACTTTTATGATAGATAGATGCACTTTTATGATGGATGGAGGCACTTTTATGATGGATAGATGCACTTTTGTGACGGATGGATGCACTTTTATGATAGATAGATGCACTTTTATGATAGATGCACTTTTATGATAGATAGATGCACTTTTATGATTGATAGATGCACTTTTATGATGAATAGATGCACTTTTATGATGATATATGCACTTTTATGGACTCCATTATAAAGCTTGGAAGATCCAGGACATTTTTTAATATAACTCTGAATGTATTGGTCTGAAAGAAGAATGTCAGATACACCTAGGATGTGTAAATCAACTATCCCTTTAACCCTTTCAGTTTCCCACCCAGATCTTTAACAAGTAGAAACACACAGCCGTTCTCTCTTCCCGTTACAGCGTCTCTGAGAGAGGAAGCTGTGAGAGTTATCAGAACAAACACACACAGACCCACAGGAAACACTGTAGTATCTCACATACACACACACACTGCTTCCTGCACACACACCTGCACTGAACACTAAATCATCATCATCCTCACGGTGACCCGTCCAGAACCGAGACCCGGATCCGTCACCTGTCCAGGTCCTCGGCTCTGGTTTAGAGGGATCAGTCACACACACACACACACACACACACACACACACACACACACACACACACACACACACACACACTCTCTCTCTCTCTCTCTCACACACACACACCAGCTGTGGATCTCATCATCATCTCATAATCTTCCCCCGACCCACCGGGAGGTCACGGCCCGGATTGAGCCAGGCCTTTATCAGAGCCACGTTACATTAGCGTACACACGCTCCTGTTTATTTACCTTCAGCGGCCCACGCTCCGCTCAGAGTTAATGAAACCTGCCCTATGAACCCCGGCATCACACACACACACACACACACAGCACAGAGAGAGAGGGAGAGAGAGAGAGAGATCCACTGTCACTCAGTGGGAAACGAGTAAGGAAACAACAGGATAGTTATTTCTGCATAAGCATTTAAAGCAGTTTCCCTGTCAGATGCTCTTATTTATCGTTTATTCTATTGCCATTGTTATTTACTGTTATTTACCACAAAATTAACGAATGCATAGCTGATATAAAAACTGGATGACTAGTAATTTCCTACTACTTAATTCTAAAAAAACAGAGATTCTAATTATTGAACAAAAAACTTCTTCACGTAATAACCTAGAATACTGTCTAACACTTGATGCTGCTCTGTCAAGTCCTCGTCGTCGGTTAGGAACCTGTGTGTGTGTGTGGGTTTGTGTGTGTGTGTGTGTGTGTGTGTGTGTGTGTGTGTGTGTGTGTGTGTGTGTGTGTGTGTGTGTGTGTGTGTGTGAGAGTGTGTGTGTTTGTGTGTGTGTGTGTGTGTGTGTGTATGTGTGCTCTTTGATACCAATCTTTCATTTGAAAGTCACGTGTCTAGTGTCTGTAAAACCGCATTTTTCCATCTTAAAATTATATCTAAATTACGTCATATGCTCTCATTGACAAATGCGGAACAACTAGTTCATGCGTTCATGACATCAAGGCTAGATTATTGTAATGCTCTACTGGGTAGATGCCCTGCACGCTTAATAAACAAACTACAGCTAGTTCAAAACGCAGCCGCTAGAGTTCTTACCAGAACCAGGAAGTACGACCATATTAGCCCGGTTCTGTCAACACTGCATTGAGTTCCTATTAAACATCGTATACATTTTTAAATATTGCTGATTACTTACAAAGCACTAAATGGTTTAGCTCCGCAGTACTTGAGCGAGCTCTTAACGCATTATAGTCCTTCACGTCTATTGCGATCTCAAAATTCTGGCCAGTTGATAATACCTAGAACAGGGATTCCCAAAGTGTGGTACGCGAGCTGCCAGCAGGGGGTGCGCAAGAGGAAAAATGTAATGGCGGTCTTGTTTTTAAGTGGAATTTTTCCATACAATAAAATAAAAAAACATGAACAGTAAACATTTTCCTTGTAATTGCTTTTATTTGAAATTTTGAAATTTAAAAAAAACCTATAATTTATTAGTTTTTGATAGAAACGTAGAAGACAGCTGCTGTCTTTTATACCATTCAGCCGCTATATGCGCACCAACTCATTTCATCCATTCATTCTATACTAATACTATATATATTATAAATATGCTTAACTGGCTGAAATCAGGGAAACTGTCAAGTGGGACGTCTTATGATAAAGTTGTTAGTCACGAAGGAGGAGAGGGACCAAGAGAGAGTGAGGATTTGGAAGCAACAGAGACGGAGAGAATAGAGAAAGAAAATGAGCGGGAGTCCGAAGATGCGCCAGAGGAAACGGAAGAGGAGGGAAGGAGATGGCAAAAAAGAGGTGATGAGGGTGAACACCACACAGGGAAAAAAAGAAGGAAATATGATGACAATTATCTGGGTCTGGGCTTCACTTGGATCGGCGATACAGATTGCCCGAAGCCTCAGTCAGTCCTTCCAGAAAAAGTTGTTTTGTGATAGTTGATAGGGCAAAAATCCTTGATTATGCGGCCCGTTTTCTTAAAAAATGCGATGGAATATGCGGGATATTTATGCAATTTTATGCAAAGAAAATTATGAGAACATGCAAAGGTCGCGGGAACTTGCAAAAATTGCGGGAACTTGCAAAAACTGCCGGAACTTATTTCAGACTTAAATAAAAACATCAAACTTACAAAACATTGATGAGTCAAACAAGTTCTGTAGCTTTACAAAAGGAATATGCAACAACTTCGGTAAAAATTTATAAATAAAATATAAAAAATAAAGTGTGCTCCTGTTTTACAGCTTTTTGATGATGTTCACGTCACGTAATTACATCACTTTATAACGTTCCCATGACAACAGGGGAAACGGCTGCTCGTGTGTGAAGCAAACGCAACATTTTTCAAATTTCTGCTAAGATATATGTGACTTTTTTGCAACGAGAATGAGGGGATTATGAAATCATGCAAGCCCAGCCTATTTTGCGCGGAAATCTGCAATTTATGCGGCGAAAGTGCGGCGTATTTGAAAAAATGCAGCCCCTGCATAGATATGCATACTTTGGCTGATTATGCACTAAATCATGCGATCACATAATCGCGTTTTTCTGGAGAGACTCCTCAGTGCATGTTGTGCAGTGAAGTTTTAGCAAACAGCTGTCTGAAGCCGTCTTATCTCCGTCGTCACCTGCACACGAAACATGGCAATTTAAGTCAAAAGCCCCTTATATTTTTTAAAGCAAAGTTGGAGGAGTTGCAGAAAAGCCAAAAAAAATGCAGTTTCATTCATGCGTTGGGTCTACGAAAGACGCATTACGGGCTTCATATCTGCTCATTTACAGAGTAGGGAGAAAGGGGCTGCCGCACACAATTGCCGAAGACGTGTGTTTGCCAGCGGCCAAAGAGATGGTGGAGTGTATGATTGGAGAGAAAGAGGCAAAAAAGTTGGACATGATTCCTGTGACCAATAACACTGTTGCGCCGCATTGATGCCATGTCTGAAGACATCCTGGCTACACTAGTCAGCCGTGTGAAGAAAAAAAGAGTTTTACTCTCTGCAAGTAGACGAGTCTACAGATGTTGCAAATCTGGCCAATCTTCTTCTGTATGTCCGTAACCTTTTTGAAGGAACGGTACAAGAAGATTTTTTGTTCTGTCGCCCCCTTGCTACCCGAACAACAGGACAGGAAATCTTCAATTTAATTGACGTTTATATGAGGACCAATGGGATCGACTGGGAGCGCTGTGTGGGAATTTGCACAGACGGGGCAAAATCAATGACGTGGAAACACACGGGGCTTATAGCTCATATTAGGAGAGTCTGCCCATCCATCAGCTGGTCACACTGCAGTATTCACAGAGAGGCCCTCGCAGCCAAAAACATGCCAGCTGATCTACTTGCAGTGCTGAACGACGCAGTCAAACTGGTGAACTTCATTAAAACTCATCGCTAAATTCACAAATATTCACACTGTTATGTAATGAGATGGGCAGCGAACACAAATCACTGCTGTTGCACACAGAGGTGCGTTGGCTGTCTCGCGGCAAAGTGCTGACAAGGCTCTTTGAACTCCGGCACGAATTGCAGCAGCTTTTTGAGGAGAATCCGTTTCATTTGGCCTCCAGTATGCATGACGAAGACTTTCTGAAAAGGCTTGCCTATCTAGCGGACATCATCTCAGCTCTGAATTAACTCAATCTAAGTCTGCAGAGTCAGTGTAACTGTGTTCAACACACAAGACAGGATTGAGGCCATGATAAATAAGCTACGGTTCTGGGCGAGTTGTGTGAGTGGGAACACACACCTGTTTTTGCCTACGCTTCACGAGTTCTTGGGGGAAAATGACATGGACCTGGGTGAGCATGTAAAAAGTCTCATAATTGAACACCTCAACCAACTCGCCGAGCAGCTACGGAAACACTTCCCACCTATGGACACATCTCGCGCTTGGATTCGCAATCCATTTGAAGTTTCCCTGCCTGACCCACAGCTGTCATTTCACGAGCAGGAGCAGCTGATCGAGCTGTCATCTGATGGAGCACTGCAGTTACAGTTCAAACGAAAGCCACTTGAGGATTTTTGGACCGAGTCACTGACATCATACACTGTCTTGGCAAAGCAAGCCTTGAGAGTTTTGATGCCCTTCGCCATAACTTATCTCTGCGAGGCTGGTTTCTCTGCTATGGCAGCAGTTAAAACTAAACATCGGCAAAGACTGGATGCTGTTGAGAAGGAATTGAGGCTTAAACTGTCTTCCATTGTGTCAAACTTCGGAGAGCTTTGTGCCAAGATGCGAGCCCACCCGTCGCATTAATATGGGTAAGTATTTGATATTATTGCTACACATATAGGCCTACTGGGAATACTAACACATCCTCCTAAACCGTCTCCCTCCCTCCCTCCTCCCTCCCCACCTATAAATAAAGGTGACTTGACTTGACTTGACTCCCTCTCTCTCTCTCCCTCTCTCTCTCTCTCTCTCTCTCTCTGCAGGCTGAGCGACTTTGGCACTTAAAAAGTTCCAGATGGGTCCTCTTTTATCCTCTTTTAATTTATTGTTTGAGCCTATGCTCTTTGTTACTTTATTATGTTGTGGAGCGTGTGTGTAAGCTAATTTTATTGTCGCACTTGAAAAGTTTCAGATTGATCCTCGTTTTTATTTATTTTATCTATTTCGGAGCCTATTCTCTTTAATGTTGTGGATCGTTTGTAACTTCATTGCAATTTAATTCAATGTACTGTCGTTCTAATTTCCATAACCGTTGTGTTATGATGATGATGATGCTAGCTCCATGGTCATTTAATAGGCCTAGCCTGCTGCAATGTTTCTTTTACGCGGCTGTAAATAACCGTGCTTTCTGTTACTGAGCCGTGTCTGTCACTCGTCCTCTTAAAAGTGCAAGCTTGTGCGTAGCTTTGTTGCATTATATTGAAACTTTATTGATATTGTTATTGTCATGCGTGTTCTGGTTATTTGCAGATGATTAAACATGAGTTTATATGGCGATAAAACAAAGCTTTGTTGCGTTTTTTTTTTTTAAGTGGGGATTGGGGGTGCGCCAACCCGGTTGGGACATAGAAGGGGGGGGCGCATGAAAAAAACTTTGGGAACCGCTGACCTAGAATATCTAAATCGACTGCTGGCGGTAGATCCTTTTCCTATTTAGCACCAAAACTTTGGAACAATCTTCCTAACATTGTCCGGGAAGCAGACACAGTCTGTCAGTTCAAATCTAAACTAAAAACACATCTCTTTGGCTTAGCATTCACATAACAATCTATAGACTTCTATAATTCACTGTTAGGCTGCATAGTTTAGATCAGCCGGAACCAGGAACACTTCCCTTAAATCCTGATGTACTCGTTACATCATAAGAAGGATGGCGTCTACACTAATATTAGTCTCTCTGTTTATCCCGAGGTTTACCGCAGTCCGCCGGATCCAGGCCGTATCCGGATCTGATGAAGGACCTGCGCCTGGACACGACGACAACGCATCCCTGAAGTGCCAGCGTCATCAACACTGTGAAGGCCTCATGGACACCTCAACAAACTCGTCTCCATACCGGCGTGATGACTCCGACCCCCAACCAGATGAACTGGATAAATATTGTGAAAGTTCTGATCCAACCTGACCTCTGACCTATTATGATGCCTGAATCATAATCATACACTGTTCGTTTGTTGGCCAGAGGAGGACTGAGACTGAGTCTGGGTTCTCCGAAGGTTTTTTTCTCCATTCTGTCACTGATGGAGTTTTGGTTCCTTCACTGTCGCTTTCTTCGCCTTTGTTGCCATTAGCTTTTGGCTTGCTTAGTTGGGGACATTCATTTTATATTTAAAAACATTATTACAACATTATTTTCCTATCTCCTCTGTAAAACTGCTTTGAAACAATCTGTATTGTAAAAAGCGATATATAAATAAAGATGACTTGACTACTGTTATTTTTTATTTTTATATTGTTATTGTTGCTACTTCTGTATGTATGGTGACCTTGAGTGATTAGAAATACGGCGTAAGCCTAATTCTGAAAGCGACGGTTCCCAGTTCCCAATGTTCCCAGTTCCGGGTGTTCCCAGTTCCCAATGTTCCCAGTTCCGGGTGTTCCCAGTTACCAATGTTCCCAGTTCCCGGTGTTCCCAGTTCCAGGTGTTCCCAGTTCCCGGTGTTCCCACTTCCAGGTGTTCCCAGTTCCCGGTGTAAATCTGGCCCTCGATGTAAAAATCCTTCATAAAGCGTCTCAAAGGCAGAAATCAATCAAAGTTCAGTTATGAAAGTCTTTCTGAAGCATTAACAGAAGTTCACTGGTGTTAGATGAACAGCGCAGATCTCAGATTTATGAAGTTCTGTAAAAACATCATGTTTCAAAGTTGCACATAAAACAAAGTTCATTGGAGCATGTTTCACAAGAAAACACTATTTCAGTCTTTCACATTTAATTCAACGCGTTACTTCATGGGCTTTCTTTTTTAACTTTATTTTGTAGTTTTTTGACAAGAAAAGGAAAGAAAACCAGACAGACAGACCAAGGAACAGCAGGCAACAACGTCATAGATTAACAGAAATGCTCAAAACAAGAAAAAAAAACAAGACATAGGCCTACATCTCAGATAAGATTTCCAGTTTTTCTTCCTGGGCTTTTTAATTATTATTTACTACCAATTTCTGAGTGGAAATGTATGAGACTTTGCATTACTGGCGCTTCTCATGTTTATCGCCTCTTTAAGATCAATCTCTTGTTGTATTGCTCAATTTTAAGTCACTTTTGATAAAGGCATGTGATAAATAAATTAATGTAAATGTACAATTGTTTCCTAGCCTGTTTCAGGCAATTTATTGTCAGTGTATTAAACTCAATAAAAGCTATTGAGATATTAATATCAAAACATTCAATCACAGCAGCAACACAAAGACAAATAAGAGCAGTTCAGTAGCAGAAATGAGTGAATGATCACAGTCGACAGCAGCGGATGATAAAGGCTGATAGCGGCTCACACACACACACACACACACACACACACACACACACACACACACACACACACACACACACACACACACACACACACACACACACACACACAGATGATGACGGTGTTGAAGTGTTTTGTGAGTTTATGAGGTTTCCTGGTGTTTGACGACTCATTTGTGTTACATGATCAGCCGAGTATCATTGAGGAGGTTCCTCCCCCTACACTCACACACACTCACACACACTCCCCCCTATGAAAACACACTCGCTGTTGGTCGTAACACCGCTGGGAATGTCGGCTGGAATCTTCTAAAGCTTCTCTGCCTACAGTCACCTCATTAGCCCGAGCGTCACCTTCTTAAAAGGTCACTAATGAAGAAATGAAACCCCCGTTCGAGAGAGACACTGTTTCTGCACACAAACTACAAAACTTCCTTCACAGCAGGATCTCACTCACACACACACACACACACACACTCTCTCTCTCACACACACACACACAGACGTTCAGGAACTCGTAGTGTGCTATGACTTCCTGTGGAGAGTCTTATCTGCACACACATACACACACAGAGATGCATCATGGTCCTCGCTGACACAGAGTTGTTTGTTGATCGTGAACATCAGTAAAGGTGTGTTTACACATTATCACTCTGTTAGTGCGGTTCATGCGAATGAGTGTGTGAGCGATGCCATCAAGTGGGCTGACACACACATTCCCAGAATTCAACAGACTCTGGAGCGGTTCGACTGGGATATGAACACAACAGACCAGACACATCTAACTCAAAAACAGGAAGTGATGTCACAAGAGTGACCCAGCAGAAAGCTCAGCTGGTTCTTCTAGTCTCAGTCGCGGTGTTCCTGCTACGGTTCCGCCGCCAGAACCGAGTCTCCTTCATTTATACAGCGCTTTAACAATATGTGTTTCACAGCAGCTTTACAGTGATAACAGGAGATTACAGTAACAGAGATTGTTCAGGCTTTACAGCAGATCTAGAATAAAGTTATTGTCCAGATAAAGTTAGTTTTGATTGATTCACTTCCGTCGCAGAGATCATTAGTTATTAACTTAGCGGCCGCTAACACACATCGCTCTAACAGAAAACACAAACTTTTAATGTGTTCTGGCCGTTCATTTCTACAACAACAGTGTTTGCTCGAGAACACAAACTCTGAAACAGGATCCAAGGAGCAAGTTTAGAAATTTTTTGAAAAACGTGAATCTGTGAGAACGCTGACGGCGTGCACATGCGTATTACATGTTTAGTCTATAGATATGCGCATTTGAATATATAAATATATATATATAATATATAATAATATATATGTGCGCAGGCGTGTGAAGTCTTTCTTTACAAATTGACCTCAACAAATTACTTGTCTGGCCTTAAAAATTCATGAATACAGAATTCTGGAGCCGGCAGTGTCGGTTTCTGAGTGACGAAAATAGACGAATATATCCGCAGAAATACAGTCATCTCATTCACACACACACACACGCAGGCGCAGAACACACATGCTAGCTGACAGTCGTTAGTTCTCTCGTGTGTTCTGACACAGCGGCTCTCATCAGCGCTAGTTCTTTAGCGGCGCGTCGTGTGTCCCTTTAAACAGCCAATAGAAACACGAACCAAACCAAAGACCTCTGGGTAATAAAAGTGTGTAAAGGTCATCCACAGTCTGGATCTGGAGGCTCAGAGAGACGCTGACGTCTGGGTTTATATTTAGACCGGATCAGATCTGACTCCGTGTGGAAACGCACATTATCAGAAACACATTATCTCTGCTGTAAACACGGGAACACCGGATGTTCGGGCGACTGGCTTCTGTTGGAGGACTGGGTGACGCTCTCGACTAACAGAAGATATCCCACAATCCCTCAGAACATCAGGAACACAGACGTTCACCCGCTGAAGGTTAGGAACGAGTGGACTAGCACTGAACTAGCGGTTCCGTTACATTAAATAAATCACCTCTGAAAGATAAATCAAGGAGGTGATTCAAACTTCAATTTAAAACATTTTCACTGTAGGATTTACTTCCTGTTGAACGTCACAGCTGTCGCTGAGAGGCAGCAGCTAAGAAGAAATCAGCCAATCAGAGACGAGCAGAGCTCTGAGGCACCAATCACAGGGAGAGGCTTCAAAACTCCTGCATTGATGAGTGACGTCAGAAGAACTGATTCTCACTTAAAAAAACTCCCATGATTCAGTGCTTTCATCCTCATTGGCTGAACATTCTGTCACACAATACAGGCCCTTCTGTCACACACTCTCACATACACACTCTCCATCTCTCTCTCACACACACACTCAAACTCGGCGGCATTATAACAGCATCGATACTAGCATTCATCAGCAAAGGTCACGTTAGCATAAGAGACACACACACGTGAGGATGAACATTAGCTGATTCGGCTTAACTCATCACACAGAGGAAGTGACATCACGTCAGGATATTAAAACCGTCAGGACACTGTCCAAGAGAGAAACCCATGAAGACACTGGAATAAATCCCCAAACACACTCAACCAACAAAAACAAACAAACAGAGCAGAGGCGGTTCATCACAGACTCGCAAGCTGCCGTCCGACGCGTATCCCAGCATGCCAATCTGTGCATCCGGTGCCTTTCCCAGATCTGTGGACTAGCAGCACAGGATCATCCTCAACCATGACATCAGCACACGCATCATCAGCACTCGCATCATCAGCACACGCATCATCAGCACACGCATCATCAGCACACGCATCATCAGCAAACGCATCATCAGCACACGCATCATCAGCACACGCATCATCAGCACACGCATCATCAGCACACGCACACGCATCATCAGCACACGCACCATCAGCACACGCATCATCAGCACACGCATCATCAGCACTCGCATCATCAGCACACGCATCATCAGCACACGCACACGCATCATCAGCACACGCATCATCAGCACACGCATCATCAGCAAACGCATCATCAGCACACGCATCATCAGCACACGCATCATCAGCACACGCATCATCAGCACACGCATCATCAGCACACGCACACGCATCATCAGCACACGCATCATCAGCACACGCATCATCAGCACATGCATCATCAGCAAACGCATCATCAGCACACGCATCATCAGCAAACGCATCATCAGCACACGCATCATCAGCACACGCATCATCAGCACACGCATCATCAGCACACGCATCATCAGCAAACGCATCATCAGCACGCATCATCAGCACACGCATCATCAGCACACGCATCATCAGCACACGCATCATCAGCAAACGCATCATCAGCACACGCATCATCAGCAAACGCATCATCAGCACACGTATCATCAGCACACGCATCATCAGCAAACGCATCATCAGCACACGCACACGCATCATCAGCAAACGCATCATCAGCAAACGCATCATCAGCACACGCATCATCAGCACACGCATCATCAGCACACGCATCATCAGCAAACGCATCATCAGCACACGCATCATCAGCACACACACACGCATCATCAGCACACGTATCATCAGCAAACGCATCATCAGCACACGCATCATCAGCAAACGCATCATCAGCACACGCATCATCAGCACACGCATCATCAGCACACGCATCATCAGCACACGCACACGCGTCATCAGCACACGCATCATCAGCACACGCATCATCAGCACACGCATCATCAGCACACGCACACGCATCATCAGCAAACGCATCATCAGCACACGCATCATCAGCAAACGCATCATCAGCAAACGCATCATCAGCACACGCATCATCAGCAAACGCATCATCAGCACTCGCATCATCAGCACACGCATCATCAGCAAACGCATCATCAGCACACGCATCATCAGCACACGCATCATCAGCACACGCATCATCAGCAAACGCATCATCAGCACACGCATCATCAGCACACGCATCATCAGCACACGCACACGCATCATCAGCACACGCATCATCAGCACACGCATCATCAGCACACGCACACGCATCATCAGCACACGCATCATCAGCACACGCACACGCATCATCAGCACACGCATCATCAGCACACGCATCATCAGCACACGCATCATCAGCAAACGCATCATCAGCACACGCATCATCAGCACACGCATCATCAGCACACAGATCATCAGCACACGCATCATCAGCACACGCATCATCAGCACACGCATCATCAGCACACGCATCATCAGCAAACGCATCATCAGCACACGCATCATCAGCACACGCATCATCAGCACACGCATCATCAGCACACGCATCATCAGCACACGCATCATCAGCAAACGCATCATCAGCACACGCATCATCAGCACACGCATCATCAGCAAACGCATCATCAGCACACGCATCATCAGCAAACGCATCATCAGCACACGCATCATCAGCAAACGCATCATCAGCACACGCATCATCAGCACACGCATCATCAGCAAACGCATCATCAGCACACGCATCATCAGCACACGCATCATCAGCACACGCACACGCATCATCAGCACACGCATCATCAGCACACGCACACGCATCATCAGCACACGCATCATCAGCAAACGCATCATCAGCACACGCATCATCAGCACACGCATCATCAGCACACAGATCATCATCACACGCATCATCATTCAGCACACGCATCATCAGCACACGCATCATCAGCACACGCATCATCAGCACACGCATCATCAGCAAACGCATCATCAGCACACGCATCATCAGCACACGCATCATCAGCACACGCATCCCACACTGGGCTGATATTAAATCATGAATATCAAAACTGACATGGCGAGACAAAATCTCGACTGGGACTTGCTTCCTCAAAGACTCGGTCTCGATTCGGACTCGGCATAGGTGGTCTCGTCCCATCACTACTAACCCAGCTCTAACCCAGCTCTAACCCAGCTCTGACCCAGCTCTAACCCAGCTCTAACCCAGCTCTGACCCAGCTCTGACCCAGCTCTTACCCAGCACTAACCCAGCTCTAACCCAGCTCTGACCCAGCTGTAGAAACATCGAGGAGGATCAGAGGAAACAGGCTCAACTTGAGTTTTGCGTGTGAATACTGAGTACTGTGATTTTTTAGGTTTTTTGGTTTTAATAAATTTGCAAAGATTTTAAACAAACTTCTTTCACGTTGTCAGTATAGGGTTTTGTTTGTGGAATTTTGAGGAAAATAATGAATTTAATCCATTTTGGAATAAGGCTTTAACATAACAAACTGTGGAAAAAGTGAAACGCTGTGAATACTTTCCGGATGCATTGTATGCTTGAAATCTGGAACAATTAAAAGAGTAATTTCTGAGTGAATCATCATTTACTCGCCGTCATATTTGAAGAACGTTAACTAAACAACATTGAACAACACTGACAAAAAAAACACTGAAATATTCTCAAAATATCAAATATCAAATATAAGAAAGAAGGCGAGTAAATGATGAGAGAATTTTAAGATGGTTTGTAATTACTGCTGTGGTGTGATTATTAGACAGAGTCATTAAATGATTTTAGTGCTTAAAAAGCTTGGGCAGTGTGTGTGTGTGTGTGTGTGTGTTGTGTTACGTCAGGTGATTCGGGGGTTTTGAAGCTCATAAATCAGAGATGTGTCTGAATTTCACGCCTCTCTTCGGCACAGCAGGCCTGTTTATTCTGCTGTAAGTGGCTACTAACACACACTCACACACTCACAGCTCATGACTGAAGGTGAATATCAGAGGATTTCAGTGTGTGTGTGTGAGTTGTATTGGACAGTGCAGAGTCTCCTCACACACATCCCAGCATGCACCTGGAGAACGTCCAGCATGAGCAGCTCTAGATGATCTTATCATCTCTCTCTCCTCCTGACGTGTGTGTGTGTGTGTGTGTGTGTGTGTGTGTGTGTGTGTGTGTGTCTGTGTGTCGTTACGCAGCAGCAGTGCGAGAACCAGCGCCTGACGATGGCCATCACACGTCCGGGTGCCGATGCTGCTGCTTCCTCACACACACACACACACACACACACACACACACACACACACACACACACACACACACACACACACACACACACACACCTCCACGCCACTGAACACACAGCTCACAGCTTTATTGAGCTTCACTGCAACCCTAAATTTACGCTCAACAAATTCCTTCTGTTTAAGTAAATATCATAAAGCCTCAGGAATATCGTCTGCTCAGTGTCAGCACGCTATAAACCTGACGAACGCTTCCTGAGACTGGAGAGTGTCTGCGTGATTCATGATGCGCGCTGAGTATGTGTGTGTGTGTGAGAGAGTGAGTGAGTGTGTGTATGTGAGAGTGTCTGCGCTGATTCAAGATGCGCGCTAAGCGTTTCTTTCCTAAAGATAGACACCAATAACGTGTGTGTGTGTTTGTGTGTGTGAGAGAGCGTGTGTGTGTGTGTGTGAGAGAGTGTGTGTGTGTGTGTGTGAGAGAGTGAGTGAGTGAGTGTGCGTGTGTGTGTGAGAGTGTGTGTGTGTGTGTGTGTGTGAGAGTGAGGGAGTGAGTGAGTGTGTGTGTGTGTGTGTGTGTGTGTGTGTGTGTGTGTGTGTGTGTGTGTGTGTGAGAGAGTGAGTGTGTGTGTGTGTGTGTGTGTGAGAGTGAGTGAGTGTGTGTGTGTGCTTGTGTGTTTGTGAGAGAGAGTGAGTGGGTGAGTGTGTGTGAGAGTGAGGGTGTGTGTGTGAGAGTGAGTGTGTGTGAGAGAGAGTGAGTGAGTGTGTGTGTGTGTGTGTGAGGGTGAGTGTGTGTGAGAAAGTGTGTGTGTGTGTGTGTGTGTGTGTGTGTGTGTGTGTGTGTGTGTGTGTGTGTGTGTGTGTGTGTGTGTGTGTGTGTGTGCGTGCGTGTTTGTGTGTGTAAATCAGTGAGTGCAGCAGGAACAGTGACGCTCTGAAACACACACAACATCAGGCTCTTAGTTTTAAAAACAAGCAAGCAGACGCATCATCACTCATCCTCCCACATGCCACTGAGCTCACACACAAACACACACACACACACACACACACACACACACACACACACACACACACACACACACACACACACACACGCTTCATCTGCATCTAAACACTGAGCAGCAACAGAGGACACGCACAATTCCTGTGATTTCGTGGTGGGCTACATGAAACGCTGCTAGCGCGCGCGAGAGCAGCTACAGGCTAACGCCTGAGAGGCGTGGATGAATGAGTCTGCGTCAGGTCAGAGGTCAGCGTTTACTCTACAAGCCTTTCTCAAACAGTCACCGCGCAATATTTCACATGAGCATCTATTTTCTAAGTAGATGTTTCCATCCAGTGTTGTGCAGAAAACTGGGAATAAAACACAGTTTCAACACAATTATTCATGCAAGATCCCAAATGTGCATAAACACAGATGGAAGCAGCTCAGTTTAGTTTCAGAAACCCTCATTACATGTGACTTTTTACATGTGTGTGTGTGTGTGTGCTAATCTGCTAATGCCGTCTCACACAGGAAATCATGACTCCTGGGAGGAAATCCTGCTCTGATCCCACAGGGAAACACAAATAAATGAGCCAAAAGTGTTTCACTCTGCTCTCAAACATTAGTCTCCGTACGGCAGATAATCCTGCTTAACTGGAGCACTTCAAGAGTTTAAGAGCAGACATACACACACTCACGGGCCGTCGGGTTTAAAGACGTCTGTGCTTTACAGCTTCATACAACAAAACTGAATGCAGCAAAAAATGCAGCAAAGACTCAATAGAATTGAACAGAAAGGTAATGATGATCGGCCTGTCGACTCTTGATCCGAACTCATTCTAGCTGATGTTCATCGTTAAAGTAACATTGCTCTCATTAACAGCACTCGCATTAACAGCACTCGCATTAACAGCACTCGCATTAACAGCACTCGCAATAACAGCACTCGCATTAACAGCACTCGCATTAACAGCACTCGCATTAACAGCACTCGCATTAACAGCACTCGCTTTAACAGCACTCGCATTAACAGCACTCGCATTAACAGCACTCGCTTTAACAGCACTCGCATTAACAGCACTCGCATTAACAGCACTCGCATTAACACTCGCATTAACAGCACTCTCATTAACAGCACTCACATTAACAGATCTCACATTAACAGCACTCGCATTAACAGCACTCGCTTTAACAGCACTCGCATTAACAGCACTCGCATTAACAGCACTCGCTTTAACAGCACTCGCATTAACAGCACTCGCATTAACAGCACTCGCATTAACACTCGCATTAACAGCACTCTCATTAACAGCACTCACATTAACAGATCTCACATTAACAGCACTCGCATTAACACTCGCATTAACAGCACTCGCATTAACAGCACTCGCATTAACACTCGCATTAACAGCACTCGCATCAACAGCACTCGCATTAACAGCACTCGCATTAACAGCACTCGCATTAACAGCACTCGCATTAACACTCGCATTAACAGCACTCGCATTAACAGCACTCGCTTTAACAGCACTCGCATTAACAGCACTCGCATTAACAGCACTCGCATTAACACTCGCAATAACAGCACTCGCATTAACAGCACTCGCATTAACAGCACTCGCATTAACAGCACTCGCATTAACAGCACTCGCTTTAACAGCACTCGCATTAACAGCACTCGCATTAACAGCACTCGCTTTAACAGCACTCGCATTAACAGCACTCGCATTAACAGCACTCGCATTAACACTCGCATTAACAGCACTCTCATTAACAGCACTCACATTAACAGATCTCACATTAACAGCACTCGCATTAACACTCGCATTAACAGCACTCGCATTAACAGCACTCGCATTAACACTCGCATTAACAGCACTCGCATCAACAGCACTCGCATTAACAGCACTCGCATTAACAGCACTCACATTAACAGATCTCACATTAACAGCACTCGCATTAACACTCGCATTAACAGATCTCGCATTAACAGCACTCGCATTAACACCCGCATTAACAGCACTCGCATTTACAGCACTCGCATTAACAGCACTCGCATTAACAGCACTCACATTAACAGCACTCGCATTAACAGCACTCGCATTAACAGCACTCGCATTAACAGCACTCGCATTAACAGCACTCGCATTAACACTCGCATTAACAGATCTCACATTAACAGCACTCGCATTAACAGCACTCGCATTAACACTCGCATTAACAGATCTCGCATTAACAGCACTCGCATTAACAGCACTCGCATTAACAGATCTCGCATTAACAGCACTCGCATTAACACTCGCATTAACAGCACTCGCATTAACAGCACTCGCATTAACAGATCTCGCATTAACAGCACTAGCATTAACAGCACTCGCATTAACAGCACTCGCATTAACAGCACTCGCATTAACAGCACTCGCATTAACAGATCTCGCATTAACAGCACTCGCATTAACAGCACTCGCATTAACAGCACTCGCATTAACAGCACTCGCTTTAACACTCGCATTAACACTCGCATTAACACTCGCATTAACAGCACTCGCATTAACACTTGCATTAACAGCACTCACATTAACAGATCTCACATTAACAGCACTCGCATTAACACTCGCATTAACAGCACTCGCATTAACACTCGCATTAACAGCACTCGCATTAACAGCACTCGCATTAACAGCACTCGCATTAACACTCGCATTAACAGTACTCGCATTAACACTCGCATTAACAGCACTCGCATTTACAGCACTCGCATTAACAGCACTCGCATTAACAGCACTCGCATTAACAGCACTCGCATTAACACTCGCATTAACAGCACTCGCATTAACAGCACTCGCATTAACACTCACATTAACAGATCTCACATTAACAGATCTCGCATTAACAGCACTCGCATTAACAGCACTCGCATTAACACTCGCATTAACAGATCTCGCATTAACAGCACTCGCATTAACAGCACTCGCATTAACAGATCTCGCATTAACAGCACTCGCATTAACACTCGCATTAACAGCACTCGCATTAACAGCACTCGCATTAACAGATCTCGCATTAACAACACTCGCATTAACAGCACTCGCATTAACAGCACTCGCATTAACAGCACTCGCATTGACAGCACTCGCATTAACACTAGCATTAACACTCGCATTAACAGCACTCGCATTAACACTCGCATTAACACTCACATTAACAGCACTCGCATTAACACTCGCATTAACAGCACTGGCATTAATAGCACTCGCATTAACAGCACTCGCATTAACACTCGCATTAACAGCACTCGCATTAACAGCACTCGCATTAACACTCGCATTAACAGATCTCACATTAACAGCACTCGCATTAACAGCACTTGCATTAACACTTGCATTAACAGCACTCGCATTAACAGCACTCGCATTAACAGCACTCGCATTAACAGCACTCGCATTAACAGCACTCGCATTAACAGATCTCACATTAACAGCACTCGCATTAACAGCACTCGCATTAACAGCACTCGCATTAACACTCGCATTAACACTCGCATTAACAGCACTCGCATTAACAGCACTCGCATTAACACTCGCATTAACAGATCTCGCATTAACAGCACTCGCATTAACACTCGCATTAACAGATCTCGCATTAACAGCACTCGCATTAACAGCACTCGCCGGGACCTCAGTACACTGCAGATATGCTGACTGAATATAAACCCACAGAGCACTCGGATCATCAGGATCATCAGGAAACAGCAAGGCTTTACTGTGAGCATGTTGAGATAGCTTTAGCTGCTATACTGGACCAGCTTCCAGAGGAGATCATGTGCTCCTACAGTCACAGTCACATCCAGACTCACAACACTTCAGTTTATCTGAGTGTTTACTGGATGAGCCACTGTACGTCAGACCGTTTGTGCTATATTTTACTTTATTTTTGTATTCTAAACTGTTTTAATTATTCTCATTTCTTCTATGTAAAGACCTTTGAATTACCATAGTGTATGAAATGTGCTATAAAAATAAACTTGCCTATATCAATGATCAGCTCTAATCTGATAACTGCAACTATAAGGCATGAAGATATTGAGACATTATAAACATTAACATCATGATTTTCTGTAAAGCTGTTCTGAAACAATGCATGTTGTGTTCAGTGCTGTACAACTCAGTCTGTCTTATCTTGACATGCATTAAACACATCTTGCATGAGTGTGTGAATCCCATGTGACTGAATCTGCAGTCGTCTGCTGTCTGACAGATCCCACAATGCAATGCGTTTCACCGGCTGAGCGGGCGTCTAATTAGGACGCTATCTTCCCTATCAGCCGCTGTGGAGCACACCGGGATAATCCCGACTGCGGATCAGGACCAGGACCCAGCGGGACGCGCCTGATAACGCTGTTAGCCAGACCATTACACTAGCGCTGTTAGCAGATCATCATTACACTAGCGGGATCATTACTCTGCTAGCGGCATCAGGCCGTCAGACCGGAGTCTCTCCCTCTCAGGATGAAAGGGAATCTGGCGGCTTCCTCAATACAACGCTTGTACAGGATGAGCTTCAGTACGACGTCTGGACCGCGCACACACACACACACACACACACACACACACACACACACACACACACACACTCTCTCTCTCTCTCACACACACAAACCACACACACACACACACACACACACACAAACACACACACACACTCTCTCACACACACACACACTTTCACACTTAAAACAGACACACACACACTCTCACACTCTCTCACACACACAAACACACAAACACACACACACACACGCACACTCTCTCTCTCTCTCTCTCTCACACACACACACACACACACTCTCTCACACACATACACACACACACACACACACACACACCCACACACACACACACACACACACACACCACATGTCAATAAGGACAGTAGAGAATCGGCTCTCTTCCATTCATGAGTGAGTGAGAGTGTGAATTAGCCACAACACTTAGGAAGGTTAACTGGATTGTAGGGCTGGGCGATATAGCCTAAAAAAAATCCCAGATTTTTTCACAAAAAATCTGATTTACGATTTAAAACGATTTTTTTCTCTCCCTACTTAAATACATTCTGCAGATGACAAAGAAATTGTTCAAAACAAGTTTTAACTTTATTTTGTTTTAATATTCCCTTCTGGGATTTGATCTGGATTAAAGTGCAAGCGGAAACAACAAGCCGAAAAGACAAGAGGACAGGCCCTGTCTGTGAAAACAGTGGAAATGTAACATAACATAAAATAAAATGGGTGGATTGGGATTGGGGGGGATGTGTAAAAAAAAAAAAAACTTGCATCACAATAAGTGTATTGTGATTGTCAAATTATTTGGTAACTAAACATAATTTTATTAAGTTTACTGGTATGCTACTGTTTTTATTATGGCTTAACACAAATTTCACAATTTCAATTCAATTCTTGTGATTTGATTCTGATCTTGATTCAATATAAATTCCTTTGGATAAATAGGTACAGTAGATACGTTAATGTGTTAATTGTTCTCCCCCCAAAAAAAAAAAATCACCTAACGCCTAAACATACAGAGAGCCCTGTCAGCTGGTATTATTAAAGGTTAAAACTAACTCAAATTAAATATAATGCGTTTTTTTATTTTATATTGCGTCTTTTATTTTATAATGCGTCTAACTAACATGCGTGCTATGAGTCATTAAAAGCCATCCTGAGGTAAATGTAACGTTACGTGACATGTTGTTCTCCAGCTGTTTTATGGACATCTTTCCGCGGTTTAAAAACACTAATCGATCGATTTTATTACATCTCGGTAAGTTGGTAGTAAAGAGTAACAGATGTTCGGTTCACGTGCCGCTTGAACTGAGATCTGCCAGCGTTCTTTCATGTCACATTTACAAGCGCCAAAACGGTGTTTATTGTTTGAATTTTGTAATAAAATTGACAGAATCTGAGAGCTGAGAATCTGTTGGATATCGATAGTAACCTGCTCTGTCTTGTCTGTCGGTGTCCGTGTCCTCGTTGCTTCGCGAATGTTTCTCTGCGTGAGAAAATGGATGTGTGGCGTGAGAGCGTGTGACACAGTGAACTCGTGAGAGTTGGCGGCCCTGCAGATTCAGCTTGTAAATGTTTTCGGCGGCTGTGCTTCTGCTGCCGCGGTCTTGCTCATTTGCCATGTTGTTTGTGCATCTCTATCAGGGCAAGCGCTGAGCCCGGTCGGATCTACGGGAGCCCAGAGGGGAGCGTCGGCGGTTGTTAAAGAGAAAACTGATTTTCATTAAAAAAAAAAATCGGCGTAAACTACAGATTTGAGTTAATCGATAAAATCGATTTATTGCCCAGCCCTACTGGATTGTAATTCAAAGTAATTTAAGAAAGATAATGCATTCTGGGAAATGAAGTGTTCTGTCACACTGATGCAAACTTCTTTTTAAGTATATAAATTAAATACAAATGGGTGGAATTTTAAACTTTAAAAATTTAATTTTAAAACTGTAAATTTTAATTTCTCTCGATCTGTCTGTCTATAAACCTTCAAGCACTACTTTTTACAAAACTTTCCAACCGTACCTTGTCAGAGTTTCAAAGTTTGCCTTGAGAGTCTTTTTCTACTTTAAAATGTGCCGTTAGAATTTCTTTGAATTCCAATTCATTTTTAATTCTACTTCCTTACATTCAAATTGATGTGCTGCACTTGAATGATGTCATGTGTGTGTGACTGATGAATGATGTCGTGTGTGTGACTGATGAATGATGTCATGTGTGTGACTGATGAATGATGTCATGTGTGTGACTGATGAATGATGTCATGTGTGTGACTGATGAATGATGTCATGTGTGTGACTGATGAATGATGTTGTGTGTGTGACTGATGAATGATGTCATGTGTGTGACTGATGAATGATGTCATGTGTGTGACTGATGAATGATGTCATGTGTGTGACTGATGAATGATGTCATGTGTGTGACTGATGAATGATGTCACGTGTATGACTGATGAATGATGTCACGTGATGAATGATGTCACGTGTGTGACTGATGAATGATGTAACGTGTGTGACTGATGAATGATGTCATGTGTGTGACTGATGAATGATGTCATGTGTGTGACTGATGAATGATGTCACGTGATGAATGATGTCACGTGTGTGACTGATGAATGATGTCATGTGTGTGACTGTTGAATGATCTCATGTGTGTGACTGATGAATGATGTCATGTGTGTGACTGATGAATGATGTCATGTGTGTGACTGTTGAATGATGTCATGTGTGTGACTGATGAATGATGTCATGTGTGTGACTGATGAATGATGTCACGTGTGTGACTGTTGAATGATGTCACGTGTGTGACTGATGAATGATGTCACGTGTGTGACTGATGAATGATGTCACGTGTGTGACTGATGAATGATGTCACGTGTGTGACTGATGAATGATGTCATGTGTGTGACTGATGAATGATGTCACGTGTGTGACTGATGAATGATGTCACGTGTGTGACTGATGAATGATGTCACGTGTGTGACTGTTGAATGATGTCACGTGTGTGACTGATGAATGATGTCACGTGTGTGACTGATGAATGATGTCACGTGTGTGACTGATGAATGATGTCACGTGTGTGACTGATGAATGATGTCACGTGTGTGACTGATGAATGATGTCACGTGTGTGACTGATGAATGATGTCATGTGTGTGACTGATGAATGATGTCACGTGTGTGACTGATGAATGATGTCATGTGTGTGACTGATGAATGATGTCATGTGTGTGACTGATGAATGATGTCATGTGTGTGACTGATGAATGATGTCACGTGTGTGACTGTTGAATGATGTCATGTGTGTGACTGATGAATGATGTCATGTGTGTGACTGATGAATGATGTCATGTGTGTGACTGTTGAATGATGTCATGTGTGTGACTGTTGAATGATGTCATGTGTGTGACTGATGAATGATGTCATGTGTGTGACTGTTGAATGATGTCACGTGTGTGACTGATGAATGATGTCACGTGTGTGACTGATGAATGATGTCACGTGTGTGACTGATGAATGATGTCATGTGTGTGACTGTTGAATGATGTCATGTGTGTGACTGTTGAATGATGTCATGTGTGTGACTGTTGAATGATGTCACGTGTGTGACTGTTGAATGATGTCATGTGTGTGACTGATGAATGATGTCATGTGTGTGACTGTTGAATGATGTCACGTGTGTGACTGTTGAATGATGTCATGTGTGTGACTGATGAATGATGTCACGTGTGTGACTGATGAATGATGTCATGTGTGTGACTGTTGAATGATGTCATGTGTGTGACTGTTGAATGATGTCATGTGTGTGACTGTTGAATGATGTCATGTGAGTGACTGATGAATGATGTCATGTGTGTGACTGTTGAATGATGTCACGTGTGTGACTGATGAATGATGTCATGTGTGTGACTGATGAATGATGTCATGTGTGTGACTGATGAATGATGTCATGTGTGTGACTGTTGAATGATGTCATGTGTGTGACTGATGAATGATGTCACGTGTGTGACTGATGAATGATGTCACGTGTGTGACTGATGAATGATGTCATGTGTGTGACTGATGAATGATGTCATGTGTGTGACTGTTGAATGATGTCATGTGTGTGACTGTTGAATGATGTCACGTGTGTGACTGATGAATGATGTCATGTGTGTGACTGTTGAATGATGTCACGTGTGTGACTGATGAATGATGTCACGTGTGTGACTGATGAATGATGTCACGTGTGTGACTGATGAATGATGTCATGTGTGTGACTGTTGAATGATGTCATGTGTGTGACTGTTGAATGATGTCATGTGTGTGACTGTTGAATGATGTCACGTGTGTGACTGTTGAATGATGTCATGTGTGTGACTGATGAATGATGTCATGTGTGTGACTGTTGAATGATGTCACGTGTGTGACTGATGAATGATGTCACGTGTGTGACTGATGAATGATGTCACGTGTGTGACTGATGAATGATGTCATGTGTGTGACTGTTGAATGATGTCATGTGTGTGACTGTTGAATGATGTCATGTGTGTGACTGTTGAATGATGTCATGTGTGTGACTGATGAATGATGTCACGTGTGTGACTGTTGAATGATGTCACGTGTGTGACTGATGAATGATGTCACGTGTGTGACTGATGAATGATGTCATGTGTGTGACTGATGAATGATGTCATGTGTGTGACTGATGAATGATGTCATGTGTGTGACTGATGAATGATGTCATGTGTGTGACTGATGAATGATGTCACGTGTGTGACTGTTGAATGATGTCATGTGTGTGACTGATGAATGATGTCATGTGTGTGACTGATGAATGATGTCACGTGTGTGACTGATGAATGATGTCACGTGTGTGACTGATGAATGATGTCATGTGTGTGACTGATGAATGATGTCACGTGTGTGACTGATGAATGATGTCACGTGTGTGACTGTTGAATGATGTCATGTGTGTGACTGATGAATGATGTCATGTGTGTGACTGATGAATGATGTCACGTG
>NW_027508832.1:12500-42500 GCF_051911475.1 Siphateles boraxobius | reverse complement strand
AGGAGAACAGGAGAAGAGGAGAACAGAAGAAGAGGAGAAGAGGAGAACAGAAGAAGAGGAGAGGAGGAGAACAGAAGAAGAGGAGAAGAGGTGAAGAGGAGAAGCGGAGAACAGAAGAAGAGAACAGAAGAAGAGAAGAAGAGGTGAAGAGGAGTACAGGAGAAGAGGAGAACAGGAGAAGAGGAGAACAGAAGAAGAGGAGAAGAGGAGAACAGAAGAAGAGGATAACAGAAGAAGAGGAGAACAGGAGAACATAAGAAAAGGAGAACAGGAGAAGAGGAGAAGAGGAGAACAGAAGAAGAGGAGAGGAGGAGAACAGAAGAAGAGGAGAAGAGGTGAAGAGGAGAAGCGGAGAACAGAAGAAGAGAACAGAAGAAGAGAAGAAGAGGTGAAGAGGAGTACAGGAGAAGAGGAGAAGCGGAGAAGAGAAGAACAGAAGAAGAGGAGAAGAGGAGAACATAAGAAAAGGAGAACATGAGAACAGAACAGAAGAAGAGGAGAAGAGGAGAAGCGGAGTAGAGAAGAAGAGGAGAAGAGGAGAACAGGAGAAGAGGAGAAGCGGAGAACAGAAGAAGAGGAGAAGAGGAGAACAGAAGAAGAGGAGAAGCGGAGAACAGAAGAAGAGGAGAACAGAAGAAGAGAAGAAGAGGTGAAGAGGAGAACAGGAGAAGAGGAGAACAGAAGAAGAGGAGAAGAGGAGAACAGAAGAAGAGGAGAACAGAAGAACATAAGAAGAGGAGAACAGAAGAGGAGAAGAGGAGAACAGGAGAACAGAAGAAGAGGAGAAGAGAAGAAGAGGAGAACAGGAGAAGAGGAGAAGCGGAGAACAGAAGAAGAGGAGAAGAGGAGAACAGAAGAAGAGGAGAAGCGGAGAACAGAAGAAGAGGAGAACAGAAGAAGAGAAGAAGAGGTGAAGAGGAGAACAGGAGAAGAGGAGAACAGAAGAAGAGGAGAAGAGGAGAACAGAAGAAGAGGAGAACAGAAGAACAGAAGAAGAGGAGAACAGAAGAGGAGAAGAGGAGAACAGGAGAACAGAAGAAGAGGAGAAGAGAAGAAGAGGAGAACAGGAGAAAAGGAGAACAGAAGAAGAGGAGAACTGAAGAAGAGGAGAACAGGAGAAAAGGAGAACAGAAGAAGAGGAGAACAGAAGAAGAGGAGAACAGGAGAAAAGGAGAACAGAAGAAGAGGAGAACAGAAGAAGAGGAGAACAGGAGAAAAGGAGAACTGAAGAAGAGGAGAACAGAAGAAGAGGAGAACAGGAGAAAAGGAGAACTGAAGAAGAGGAGAACAGAAGAAGAGGAGAACAGGAGAACAGGAGAAAAGGAGAACTGAAGAAAAAGAGAACAGAAGAAGAGGAGAACAGAAGAAGAGGAGAACAGGAGAAAAGGAGAACAGAAGAAGAGGAGAACAGAAGAAGAGGAGAACAGGAGAAAAGGAGAACAGAAGAAGAGAACAGAAGAAGAGGAGAACAGGAGAACTGAAGACGAGGAGAACAGAAGAAGAGGAGAACAGGAGAACAGAAGAAGAGGAGAACAGAAGAAGAGGAGAACAGGAGAACAGAAGAAGAGGAGAACAGGAGAACAGGAGAACTGAAGAAGAGGAGAACAGGAGAACAGAAGAAGAGGAGAACAGAAGAACAGGAGAACAGAAGAACAGGAGAACAGAAGAACAGAAGAAGAGGAGAACAGAAGAACAGGAGAACAGGAGAACTGAAGAAGAGGAGAAGAGAAGAAGAGGAGAACAGGAGAACAGAAGAAAAGAACAGAAGAACAGGAGAACAGAAGAAGAGGAGAACAGGAGAAGAGGAGAGCAGAAGAAGAGGAGAAGAGAACAGAAGAAGAGAACAGAAGAAGAAGAGAACAGAAGAAAAGGAGAACAGAAGAAGAGGAGAAGAGAAGAGAAGAAGAGGAAAACAGGAGAACAGGAGAAGAGGAGAACAGGAGAAGAGGAGAACAGAAGAAGAGGAGAAGAGAACAGAAGAAGAGGAGAACAGAAGAAGAGGAGAACAGAAGAAAAGGAGAACAGAAGAAGAGAAGAGGAGAACAGGAAAACAAGAAAACAGAAGAAGAGGAGAACAGGAGAACAGAAGAAGAGGAGAAGAGGAGAACAGAAGAAGAGGAGAACAGGAGAAGGGGAGAAAGGAGAACAGGAGAAGAGAACCAGAGAATAGGAGAAAAGGAGAACAGGAGAAGAGGAGAAAAGGAGAACAGGAGAAAAGGAGAACAGAAGAAGAGGAGAACAGAAGAAGGGGAGAATAGAAGAAGATGTGAACAGGAGAAAAGGAGAACAGGAGAAGAGGAGAACATGAGAAAAGGAGAACAGAAGAAGAGGACCACAGGAGAAGAGGAGAAGAGGAGAACAGGAGAACAGAAGAAGAGGAGAACAGGAGAACAGGAGAAGAGAACCAGAGAATAGGAGAAAAGGAGAACAGGAGAAGAGCAGAAAGGAGAACATGAGAAAGGGAGAAAGGAGAACAGGAGAAGAGAACCAGAGAATAGGAGAAAAGAAGAACAGGAGAAGAGGAGAACATGAGAAAAGGAGAACAGAAGAAGAGGAGAACAGAAGAAGAGGAGAATAGAAGAAGAGGAGAACAGGAGAAAAGGAGAACAGGAGAAGAGGAGAAGAGGAGAAAGGAGAACAGGAGATGAGAACCAGAGAATAGGAGAAAAGGATAACAGGAGAAGAGGAGAAAAGGAGAACATGAGAAAAGGAGAACAGAAGAAGAGGAGAACAGAAGAAGAGGAGAATAAAAGAAGAGGAGAACAGGAGAAGAGGAGAAAGGAGAACAGGAGAAGAGAACCAGAGAATAGGAGAAAAGGAGAACAGGAGAAGAGGAGAAAAGGAGAACATGAGAAAAGGAGAACAGAAGAAGAGGAGAACAGAAGAAGAGGAGAACAGGAGAAGAGGAGAACAGAATAAGAGGAGAAGAGGAGAACAGAAGAAGAGGACAACAGGAGAAGAGGAGAACAGGAGAACAGGAGAAGAGGAGAACAGAAGAAGAGAAGAGGAAAACAGAAGAAGAGGAGAACAGAAGAAGAGGAGAACAGGAGAAGAGGAGAGGAGAACATGAGAAGAGGAGAACAGGAGGAGAGGACAGCAGAAGAAGAGGAGAAGAGAACAGAAGAAGAGGAGAACAGAAGAAGAGGAGAACAGAAGAAAAGGAGAACAGAGGAAGAGGAGAAGAGAACAGAAGAAGAGGAGAACAGGAGAAGAGGAGAACAGGAGAAGAGGAGAACAGAAGAAGAGGAGAAGAGAACAGAAGAAGAGGAGAAAAGGAGAACAGAAGAAAAGGAGAACAGAAGAAGAGGAGAACAGGAGAACAGGAAAACAAGAGAACAGAAGAAGAGGAGAACAGGAGAACAGAAGAAGATGAGAAGAGGAGAACAGAAGAAGAGGAGAACAGGAGAACAGGAGAAGAGGAGAAAGGAGAACAGGAGAAGAGAACCAGAGAATAGGAGAAGAGGAGAAGAGGAGAAAAGGAGAACATGAGGAAAGGAGAACAGAAGAAGAGGAGGACAGAAGAAGAGGAGAACAGAAGAAGAGGAGAACATGAGAAAAGGAGAACAGAAGAAGAGGAGAACAGAAGAAGAGGAGAACAGGAGAAAATGAGAACAGGAGAAGAGGAGAAAAGGAGAACATGAGAAAAGGAGAACAGGAGAACAGAAGAAGAGGAGAACAGGAGAACAGAAGAAGACGAGAACAGAAGAGGAGAACAGGAGAAGAGAACCAGAGAATAGGAGAAAAGGAGAAAAGGAGAACAGGAGAAGAGGAGAAAAGGAGAACATAAGAAAAGGAGAACAGGAGAACAGAACAGAAGAAGAGGAGAAGAGGAGAAGCGGAGAAGAGAAGAACAGAAGAAGAGGAGAACAGGAGAACATAAGAAAAGGAGAACAGGAGAACAGAACAGAAGAAGAGGAGAAGAGGAGAACATAAGAAAAGGAGAACATGAGAACAGAACAGAAGAAGAGGAGAAGAGGAGAAGCGGAGTAGAGAAGAAGAGGAGAAGAGGAGAACAGGAGAAGAGGAGAAGCGGAGAACAGAAGAAGAGGAGAAGAGGAGAACAGAAGAAGAGGAGAAGCGGAGAACAGAAGAAGAGGAGAACAGAAGAAGAGAAGAAGAGGTGAAGAGGAGAACAGGAGAAGAGGAGAACAGAAGAAGAAGAGAAGAGGAGAACAGAAGAAGAGGAGAACAGGAGAAGAGGAGAACAGAAGAGGAGAAGAGGAGAACAGGAGAACAGAAGAAGATGAGAACAGGAGAACAGGAGAACATGAGAAGAGGAGAACAGAAGAAGAGGAGAACAGAAGAAGAGGAGAAGAGGAGAAAAGGAGAACAGAAGAAGAGGAGAACAGAAGAAGAGGAGAACAGGAGAAAAGGAGAACAGAAGAAGAGGAGAACTGAAGAAGAGGAGAACAGGAGAAAAGGAGAACAGAAGAAGAGGAGAACAGAAGAAGAGGAGAACAGGAGAAAAGGAGAACAGAAGAAGAGGAGAACAGAAGAAGAGGAGAACAGGAGAAAAGGAGAACTGAAGAAGAGGAGAACAGAAGAAGAGGAGAACAGGAGAAAAAGAGAACTGAAGAAGAGAACAGAAGAAGAGGAGAACAGGAGAACAGGAGAAAAGGAGAACTGAAGAAAAAGAGAACAGAAGAAGAGGAGAACAGAAGAAGAGGAGAACAGGAGAAAAGGAGAACAGAAGAAGAGGAGAACAGAAGAAGAGGAGAACAGGAGAAAAGGAGAACAGAAGAAGAGAACAGAAGAAGAGGAGAACAGGAGAACTGAAGACGAGGAGAACAGAAGAAGAGGAGAACAGGAGAACAGAAGAAGAGGAGAACAGGAGAAGAGGAGAGGAGAACATGAGAAGAGGAGAACAGGAGAAGAGGAGAGCAGAAGAAGAGGGGAAGAGAACAGAAGAAGAGGAGAACAGAAGAAGAGGAGAACAGAAGAAAAGGAGAACAGAGGAAGAGGAGAAGAGAACAGAAGAAGAGGAGAACAGGAGAAGAGGAGAACAGAAGAAGAGGAGAAGAGAACAGAAGAAGAGGAGAAGAGGAGAACAGAAGAAAAGGAGAACAGAAGAAGAGGAGAACAGGAGAACAGGAAAACAAGAGAACAGAAGAAGAGGAGAACAGGAGAACAGAAGAAGATGAGAAGAGGAGAACAGAAGAAGAGGAGAACAGGAGAACAGGAGAAGAGGAGAAAGGAGAACAGGAGAAGAGAACCAGAGAATAGGAGAAGAGGAGAAGAGGAGAAAAGGAGAACATGAGGAAAGGAGAACAGAAGAAGAGGAGGACAGAAGAAGAGGAGAACAGAAGAAGAGGAGAACATGAGAAAAGGAGAACAGAAGAAGAGGAGAACAGAAGAAGAGGAGAACAGGAGAAAATGAGAACAGGAGAAGAGGAGAAAAGGAGAACAGGAGAAAAGGAGAACAGGAGAACAGAAGAAGAGGAGAACAGGAGAACAGAAGAAGACGAGAACAGAAGAGGAGAACAGGAGAAGAGAACTAGAGAATAGGAGAAAAGGAGAAAAGGAGAACAGGAGAAGAGGAGAAAAGGAGAACATAAGAAAAGGAGAACAGGAGAACAGAACAGAAGAAGAGGAGAAGAGGAGAAGCGGAGAAGAGAAGAACAGAAGAACAGGAGAACAGGAGAACATAAGAAAAGGAGAACAGGAGAACAGAACAGAAGAAGAGGAGAAGAGGAGAACATAAGAAAAGGAGAACATGAGAACAGAACAGAAGAAGAGGAGAAGAGGAGAAGCGGAGTAGAGAAGAAGAGGAGAACAGGAGAAGAGGAGAAGCGGAGAACAGAAGAAGAGGAGAAGAGGAGAACAGAAGAAGAGGAGAAGCGGAGAACAGAAGAAGAGGAGAACAGAAGAAGAGAAGAAGAGGTGAAGAGGAGAACAGGAGAAGAGGAGAACAGAAGAAGAGGAGAAGAGGAGAACAGAAGAAGAGGAGAACAGAAGAACATAAGAAGAGGAGAACAGAAGAGGAGAAGAGGAGAACAGGAGAACAGAAGAAGAGGAGAACAGGAGAACAGGAGAACATGAGAAGAGGAGAACAGAAGAAGAGGAGAACAGAAGAAGAGGAGAAGAGGAGAAAAGGAGAACAGAAGAAGAGGAGAACAGAAGAAGAGGAGAACAGGAGAAAAGGAGAACAGAAGAAGAGGAGAACTGAAGAAGAGGAGAACAGGAGAAAAGGAGAACAGAAGAAGAGGAGAACAGAAGAAGAGGAGAACAGGAGAAAAGGAGAACAGAAGAAGAGGAGAACAGAAGAAGAGGAGAACAGGAGAAAAGGAGAACTGAAGAAGAGGAGAACAGAAGAAGAGGAGAACAAGAGAAAAGGAGAACTGAAGAAGAGGAGAACAGAAGAAGAGGAGAACAGGAGAACAGGAGAAAAGGAGAACTGAAGAAAAAGAGAACAGAAGAAGAGGAGAACAGAAGAAGAGGAGAACAGGAGAAAAGGAGAACAGAAGAAGAGGAGAACAGAAGAAGAGGAGAACAGGAGAAAAGGAGAACAGAAGAAGAGAACAGAAGAAGAGGAGAACAGGAGAACTGAAGACGAGGAGAACAGAAGAAGAGGAGAACAGGAGAACAGAAGAAGAGGAGAACAGAAGAAGAGGAGAACAGAAGAACAGAAGAAGAGGAGAACAGGAGAACAGGAGAACTGAAGAAGAGGAGAACAGGAGAACAGAAGAAGAGGAGAACAGAAGAACAGGAGAACAGAAGAACAGGAGAACAGAAGAACAGAAGAAGAGGAGAACAGAAGAACAGGAGAACAGGAGAACTGAAGAAGAGGAGAAGAGAAGAAGAGGAGAACAGGAGAACAGAAGAAAAGAACAGAAGAACAGGAGAACAGAAGAAGAGGAGAACAGGAGAAGAGGAGAGCAGAAGAAGAGGAGAAGAGAACAGAAGAAGAGAACAGAAGAAGAAGAGAACAGAAGAAAAGGAGAACAGAAGAAGAGGAGAAGAGAAGAGAAGAAGAGGAAAACAGGAGAACAGGAGAAGAGGAGAACAGGAGAAGAGGAGAACAGAAGAAGAGGAGAAGAGAACAGAAGAAGAGGAGAACAGAAGAAGAGGAGAACAGAAGAAGAGAAGAGGAGAACAGGAAAACAAGAAAACAGAAGAAGGGGAGAACAGGAGAACAGAAGAAGAGGAGAAGAGGAGAACAGAAGAAGAGGAGAACAGGAGAAGGGGAGAAAGGAGAACAGGAGAAGAGAACCAGAGAATAGGAGAAAAGGAGAACAGGAGAAGAGGAGAAAAGGAGAACAGGAGAAAAGGAGAACAGAAGAAGAGGAGAACAGAAGAAGGGGAGAATAGAAGAAGATGTGAACAGGAGAAAAGGAGAACAGGAGAAGAGGAGAACATGAGAAAAGGAGAACAGAAGAAGAGGACCACAGGAGAAGAGGAGAAGAGGAGAACAGGAGAACAGAAGAAGAGGAGAACAGGAGAACAGGAGAAGAGAACCAGAGAATAGGAGAAAAGGAGAACAGGAGAAGAGGAGAAAGGAGAACATGAGAAAGGGAGAAAGGAGAACAGGAGAAGAGAACCAGAGAATAGGAGAAAAGAAGAACAGGAGAAGAGGAGAACATGAGAAAAGGAGAACAGAAGAAGAGGAGAACAGAAGAAGAGGAGAATAGAAGAAGAGGAGAACAGGAGAAAAGGAGAACAGGAGAAGAGGAGAAGAGGAGAAAGGAGAACAGGAGATGAGAACCAGAGAATAGGAGAAAAGGATAACAGGAGAAGAGGAGAAAAGGAGAACTTGAGAAAAGGAGAACAGAAGAAGAGGAGAATAAAAGAAGAGGAGAACAGGAGAAGAGGAGAAAGGAGAACAGGAGAAGAGAACCAGAGAATAGGAGAAAAGGAGAACAGGAGAAGAGGAGAAAAGGAGAACATGAGAAAAGGAGAACAGAAGAAGAGGAGAACAGAAGAAGAGGAGAACAGGAGAAAAGGAGAACAGGAGAAGAGGAGAACAGAATAAGAGGAGAAGAGGAGAACAGAAGAAGAGGACAACAGGAGAAGAGGAGAAGAGGAGAACAGGAGAAGAGGAGAACAGAAGAAGAGAAGAGGAAAACAGAAGAAGAGGAGAACAGAAGAAGAGGAGAACAGGAGAAGAGGAGAGGAGAACATGAGAAGAGGAGAACAGGAGAAGAGGAGAGCAGAAGAAGAGGAGAAGAGAACAGAAGAAGAGGAGAACAGAAGAAGAGGAGAACAGAAGAAAAGGAGAACAGAGGAAGAAGAGAAGAGAACAGAAGAAGAGGAGAACAGGAGAAGAGGAGAACAGGAGAAGAGGAGAACAGAAGAAGAGGAGAAGAGAACAGAAGAAGAGGAGAAGAGGAGAACAGAAGAAAAGGAGAACAGAAGAAGAGGAGAACAGGAGAACAGGAAAACAAGAGAACAGAAGAAGAGGAGAACAGGAGAACAGAAGAAGATTAGAAGAGGAGAACAGAAGAAGAGGAGAACAGGAGAACAGGAGAAGAGGAGAAAGGAGAACAGGAGAAGAGAACCAGAGAATAGGAGAAGAGGAGAAGAGGAGAAAAGGAGATCATGAGGAAATGAGAACAGAAGAAGAGGAGGACAGAAGAAGAGGAGAACAGAAGAAGAGGAGAACATGAGAAAAGGAGAACAGAAGAAGAGGAGAACAGAAGAAGAGGAGAACAGGAGAAAATGAGAACAGGAGAAGAGGAGAAAAGGAGAACATGAGAAAAGGAGAACAGGAGAACAGAAGAAGAGGAGAACAGGAGAACAGAAGAAGACGAGAACAGAAGAGGAGAACAGGAGAAGAGAACCAGAGAATAGGAGAAAAGGAGAAAAGGAAAACAGGAGAAGAGGAGAAAAGGAGAACATGAGAAAGGGAAAAAGGAGGACAGGAGAAGAGAACCACATAATAGGAGAAAAGGAGCACAGGAGAAGAGGAGAAAAGGAGAACAGAAGAAGAGGAGAACAGAAGAAGAGGAGAACAGAAGAAGAGGAGAATAGAAGAAGAGGAGAACAGGAGAAGAGGAGAAGAGGAGAACAGGAGAAGAGGAGAAGAGGAGAAAGGAGAACAGGAGATGAGAACCAGAGAATAGGAGAAAAAGAGAACAGGAGAAGAGGAGAAAAGGAAAACATGAGAAAGGGAGAACAGAAGAAGAGGAGAACAGAAGAAGAGGAGAATAGAAGAAGAGGAGAACATGAGAAGGGGAGAACAGGAGAACAGGAGAAGAGGAGAGAGGAGAACAGGAGAAGAGAACCAGAGAATAGGAGAAAAGGAGAACAGGAGAACAGGAGAAAAGGAGATTATGAGAAAAGGAGAACAGAAGAAGAGGAGAGCAGAAGAAGAGAAGAATAGAAGAAGAGGAGAACAGGAGAAAAGGAGAACAGGAGAAGAGGAGAACAGAATAAGAGGAGAGGAGGAGAACAGAAGAAGAGGACAACAGGAGAAGAGGAGAACAGGAGAAGAGGAGAACAGAAGAAGAGAAGAGGAGAACAGAAGAAGAGGAGAACAGAAGAAGAGGAGAACAGGAGAAGAGGAGGAGAGGAGAACAGGAGAAGAGGAGAACAGGAGAAGAGGAGAGCAGAAGAAGAGGAGAAGAGAACAGAAGAAGAGGAGAAGAGAAGAAGAGGAGAACAGAGGAAGAGGAGAAGAGAACAGAAGAAGAGGAGAACAGGAGAACAGGAGAAGAGGAGAACAGGAGAAGAGGAGAGAGGAGAACAGGAGAAGAGAACCAGAGAATAGGAGAAAAGGAGAACAGGAGAACAGGAGAAAAGGAGATTATGAGAAAAGGAGAACAGAAGAAGAGGAGAGCAGAAGAAGAGGAGAACAGGAGAAAAGGAGAACAGGAGAAGAGGAGAACAGAATAAGAGGAGAGGAGGAGAACAGAAGAAGAGGACAACAGGAGAAGAGGAGAACAGGAGAAGAGGAGAACAGAAGAAGAGAAGAGGAGAACAGAAGAAGAGGAGAACAGAAGAAGAGGAGAACAGGAGAAGAGGAGGAGAGGAGAACAGGAGAAGAGGAGAACAGGAGAAGATGAGAGCAGAAGAAGAGGAGAAGAGAACAGAAGAAGAGGAGAACAGAAGAAGAGGAGAACAGAGGAAGAGGAGAAGAGAACAGAAGAAGAGGAGAACAGGAGAACAGGAGAAGAGGAGAACAGGAGAAGAGGAGAACAGAAGAAGAGGAGAACAGAACAGAAGAAGAGGAGAACAGAAGAAAAGGAGAACAGAAGAAGAGGAGAAGAGGAGAACAGGAAAACAAGAGAACAGAAGAAGAGGAGAACAGAAGAAGAGGAGAAGAGGAGAACAGAAGAAGAGGAGAACAGGAGAACCGGAGAAGAGGAGAACAGGAGAACAGGAGAAGAGGAGAACAGGAGAAGAGGAGAACAGAAGAAGAGGAGAACAGAACAGAAGAAGAGGAGAACAGAAGAAAAGGAGAACAGAAGAAGAGGAGAAGAGGAGAACAGGAAAACAAGAGAACAGAAGAAGAGGAGAACAGAAGAAGAGGAGAAGAGGAGAACAGAAGAAGAGGAGAACAGGAGAACCGGAGAAGAGGAGAACAGGAGAAAGGAGAACAGGAGAAGAGAACCAGAGAATAGGAGAAAAGGAGAAGAGGAGAAGAGGAGAAAAGGAGAACATGAGAAAAGGAGAACAGAAGAAGAGGAGAACAGAAGAAGAGGAGAATAGAAGAAGAGGAGAACAGGAGAAAAGGAGAACAGGAGAAGAGGAGAAAAGGAGAACATGAGAAAAGAGAACAGAAGAAGAGGAGAAGAGGAGAACAGGAGAAGAGGAGAACAGAAGAAGAGGAGGACAGAAGAAGAGGAAAACAGAAGAAGAGGAGAACGTGAGAAAAGGAGAACAGAAGAAGAGGAGAACAGAAGAAGAGGAGAACAGGACAAAAGGAGAACAGGAGAAAAGGAGAAAAGGAGAACATGAGAAAAGGAGAACAGGAGAACAGAAGAAGAGGAGAAGAGGAGAACAGGAGAAGAGGAGAACAGAAGAAGAGGAGGACAGGAGAACAGGAGAAGAGGAGAACAGGAGGAGAGGAGAACAGGAGAACAGAAGAAGAGGAGAGCAGGAGAAGAGGAGAACGGGAGAAGAGGAGAAGAGGAGAACAGAAGAAGATGAGAACAGAAGAAGAGGAGAACAGGAGAAGAGGAGAACAGGAGAAGAGGAGAACAGAAGAAGAGGAGAACAGGAGAAGAGGAGGAGAGGAGAACAGGAGAAGAGGAAAACAGAAGAAGAGGAGAACAGGAGGAGAGGAGAACAGGAGAACAGAAGAAGATGAGAACAGAAGAAGAGGAGAACAGGAGAAGAGAACAGAAGAAGAGGAGAAGAGGAGAACAGAACAGAAGAAGAGGAGAACAGAAGAAGAGGAGAAGAGGAGAACAGAAGAAGAGGAGAAGAGGAGAACAGAAGAAGATGAGAACAGAAGAAGAGGAGAACAGGAGAAGAGGAGAACAGAAGAAGAGGAGAACAGGAGAAGAGGAGAACAGGAGAAGAGGAGGAGAGGAGAACAGGAGAAGAGGAGAAAAGAAGAAGAGGAGAACAGGAGAAGAGGAGAACAGGAGGAGAGGAGAACAGGAGAACAGAAGAAGAGGAGAAGAGGAGAACAGAAGAAGAGGAGAACAGGAGAAGAGGAGAACAGAAGAAGAGGAGAAGAGGAGAACAGAAGAAGAGGAGAACAGAAGAAGAGGAGAACAGGAGAAGAGGAGGAGAGGAGAACAGGAGAAGAGGAGAACAGAAGAAGAGGAGAACAGGAGAACAGGAGAAGAGGAGGAGAGGAGAGGAGGAGAACAGGAGAAGAGGAGAACAGAAGAAGAGGAGAACAGGAGAAGAGGAGAACGGGAGAAGAGGAGAAGAGGAGAACAGGAGAAGAGGAGAACAGGAGAAGAGTAGAACAGAATAAGAGGAGAAGAGGAGAACAGAAGAAGAGGACAACAGGAGAAGAGGAGAACAGGAGAAGAGGAGAACAGGAGAACATGAGAAAAGGAGAACAGGAGAACAGAAGAAGAGGAGAACAGGAGAACAGAAGAAGACGAGAACAGAAGAGGAGAACAGGAGAAGAGAACCAGAGAATAGGAGAAAAGGAGAAAAGGAGAACAGGAGAAGAGGAGAAAAGGAGAACATGAGAAAGGGAAAAAGGAGGACAGGAGAAGAGAACCAGATAATAGGAGAAAAGGAGCACAGGAGAAGAGGAGAAAAGGAGAACAGAAGAAGAGGAGAACAGAAGAAGAGGAGAACAGAAGAAGAGGAGAATAGAAGAAGAGGAGAACAGGAGAAGAGGAGAAGAGGAGAACAGGAGAAGAGGAGAAGAGGAGAAAGGAGAACAGGAGATGAGAACCAGAGAATAGGAGAAAAAGAGAACAGGAGAAGAGGAGAAAAGGAAAACATGAGAAAGGGAGAACAGAAGAAGAGGAGAACAGAAGAAGAGGAGAATAGAAGAAGAGGAGAACAGGAGAAGGGGAGAACAGGAGAACAGGAGAGAGGAGAACAGGAGAAGAGAACCAGAGAATAGGAGAAAAGGAGAACAGGAGAACAGGAGAAAAGGAGATTATGAGAAAAGGAGAACAGAAGAAGAGAAGAATAGAAGAAGAGGAGAACAGGAGAAAAGGAGAACAGGAGAAGAGGAGAACAGAATAAGAGGAGAGGAGGAGAACAGAAGAAGAGGACAACAGGAGAAGAGGAGAACAGGAGAAGAGGAGAACAGAAGAAGAGAAGAGGAGAACAGAAGAAGAGGAGAACAGAAGAAGAGGAGAACAGGAGAAGAGGAGGAGAGGAGAACAGGAGAAGAGGAGAACAGGAGAAGAGGAGAGCAGAAGAAGAGGAGAAGAGAACAGAAGAAGAGGAGAACAGAAGAAGAGGAGAACAGAGGAAGAGGAGAAGAGAACAGAAGAAGAGGAGAACAGGAGAACAGGAGAAGAGGAGAACAGGAGAAGAGGAGAGAGGAGAACAGGAGAAGAGAACCAGAGAATAGGAGAAAAGGAGAACAGGAGAACAGGAGAAAAGGAGATTATGAGAAAAGGAGAACAGAAGAAGAGGAGAGCAGAAGAAGAGGAGAATAGAAGAAGAGGAGAACAGGAGAAAAGGAGAACAGGAGAAGAGGAGAACAGAATAAGAGGAGAGGAGGAGAACAGAAGAAGAGGACAACAGGAGAAGAGGAGAACAGGAGAAGAGGAGAACAGAAGAAGAGAAGAGGAGAACAGAAGAAGAGGAGAACAGAAGAAGAGGAGAACAGGAGAAGAGGAGGAGAGGAGAACAGGAGAAGAGGAGAACAGGAGAAGAGGAGAGCAGAAGAAGAGGAGAAGAGAACAGAAGAAGAGGAGAACAGAAGAAGAGGAGAACAGAGGAAGAGGAGAAGAGAACAGAAGAAGAGGAGAACAGGAGAACAGGAGAAGAGGAGAACAGGAGAAGAGGAGAACAGAAGAAGAGGAGAACAGAACAGAAGAAGAGGAGAACAGAAGAAAAGGAGAACAGAAGAAGAGGAGAAGAGGAGAACAGGAAAACAAGAGAACAGAAGAAGAGGAGAACAGGAGAACAGAAGAAGAGGAGAAGAGGAGAACAGAAGAAGAGGAGAACAGGAGAACCGGAGAAGAGGAGAACAGGAGAAAGGAGAACAGGAGAAGAGAACCAGAGAATAGGAGAAAAGGAGAAGAGGAGAAGAGGAGAAGAGGAGAAAAGGAGAACATGAGAAAAGGAGAACAGAAGAAGAGGAGAACAGAAGAAGAGGAGAATAGAAGAAGAGGAGAACAGGAGAAAAGGAGAACAGGAGAAGAGGAGAAAAGGAGAACATGAGAAAAGAGAACAGAAGAAGAGGAGAAGAGGAGAACAGGAGAAGAGGAGAACAGAAGAAGAGGAGGACAGAAGAAGAGGAAAACAGAAGAAGAGGAGAACGTGAGAAAAGGAGAACAGAAGAAGAGGAGAACAGAAGAAGAGGAGAACAGGACAAAAGGAGAACAGGAGAAGAGGAGAAAAGGAGAACATGAGAAAAGGAGAACAGGAGAACAGAAGAAGAGGAGAAGAGGAGAACAGGAGAAGAGGAGAACAGAAGAATAGGAGGACAGGAGAACAGGAGAAGAGGAGAACAGGAGGAGAGGAGAACAGGAGAACAGAAGAAGAGGAGAGCAGGAGAAGAGGAGAACGGGAGAAGAGGAGAAGAGGAGAACAGAAGAAGATGAGAACAGAAGAAGAGGAGAACAGGAGAAGAGGAGAACAGGAGAAGAGGAGAACAGAAGAAGAGGAGAACAGGAGAAGAGGAGGAGAGGAGAACAGGAGAAGAGGAAAACAGAAGAAGAGGAGAACAGGAGGAGAGGAGAACAGGAGAACAGAAGAAGATGAGAACAGAAGAAGAGGAGAACAGGAGAAGAGAACAGAAGAAGAGGAGAAGAGGAGAACAGAACAGAAGAAGAGGAGAACAGAAGAAGAGGAGAAGAGGAGAACAGAAGAAGAGGAGAAGAGGAGAACAGAAGAAGATGAGAACAGAAGAAGAGGAGAACAGGAGAAGAGGAGAACAGAAGAAGAGGAGAACAGGAGAAGAGGAGAACAGGAGAAGAGGAGGAGAGGAGAACAGGAGAAGAGGAGAAAAGAAGAAGAGGAGAACAGGAGAAGAGGAGAACAGGAGGAGAGGAGAACAGGAGAACAGAAGAAGAGGAGAAGAGGAGAACAGAAGAAGAGGAGAACAGAAGAAGAGGAGAACAGGAGAAGAGGAGAACAGAAGAAGAGGAGAAGAGGAGAACAGAAGAAGAGGAGAACAGAAGAAGAGGAGAACAGGAGAAGAGGAGGAGAGGAGAACAGGAGAAGAGGAGAACAGAAGAAGAGGAGAACAGGAGAACAGGAGAAGAGGAGGAGAGGAGAGGAGGAGAACAGGAGAAGAGGAGAACAGAAGAAGAGGAGAACAGGAGAAGAGGAGAACGGGAGAAGAGGAGAAGAGGAGAACAGGAGAAGAGGAGAACAGAAGAAGAGGAGAAGAGGAGAACAGGAGAAGAGTAGAACAGAATAAGAGGAGAAGAGGAGAACAGAAGAAGAGGACAACAGGAGAAGAGGAGAACAGGAGAAGAGGAGAACAGAAGAAGAGAAGAGGAGAACAGAAGAAGAGGAGAACAGAAGAAGAGGAGGAGAGGAGAACAGAAGAAGAGGAGGAGAGGAGAAGAAGAGGAGAGGAGAGCAGGAGAAGAGGAGAACAGGAAGAGAGGAGAAGAGGAGAAGAGGAGAACAGAAGAAGAGGACAACAGGAGAAGAGGAGAACAGGAGAACAGAAGAAGAGAAGAGGAGAACAGAAGAAGAGGAGAACAGAAGAAGAGGAGAACAGGAGAAGAGGAGGAGAGGAGAACAGGAGAAGAGGAGAACAGGAGAAGAGGAGAACGGAAGAAGAGGAGAACAGGAGAAGAGGAGGAGAGGAGAACAGGAGAAGAGGAGAACAGGAGAACAGAAGAAGAGGAGAAGAGGAGAACAGAATAAGAGGAGAAGAGGAGAACAGAAGAAGAGGACAACAGGAGAACAGGAGAACAGGAGAACAGGAGAAGAGGAGAACAGAAGAAGAGAAGAGGAGAAGAGGAGAACAGAAGAAGAGGAGAACAGAAGAAGAGGAGAACAGGAGAAGAGGAGGAGAGGAGAACAGGAGAAGAGGAGAACAGGAGAAGAGGAGAACGGAAGAAGAGGAGAAGAGGAGAACAGGAAAACAGAAGAAGAGGAGAAGAGGAGAACAGAATAAGAGGAGAAGAGGAGAACAGAAGAAGAGGACAACAGGAGAAGAGGAGAAGAGGAGAACAGGAGAACAGGAGAAGAGGAGAACAGAAGAAGAGAAGAGGATAACAGAAGAAGAGGAGAACAGAAGAAGAGGAGAACAGGAGAAGAGGAGGAGAGGAAAACAGGAGAAGAGGAGAAAAGAAGAAGAGGAGAACAGGAGAAGAGGAGAAGAGGAGGAGAGGAGAGCAGGAGAAGAGGAGAACAGGAGAACAGAAGAAGAGGAGAACAGAAGAAGAGGAGAAGAGGAGAACAGAAGAAGAGGAGAACAGAAGAAGAGGAGAACAGGAGAACAGGAGAACAGGAGAACAGGAGAAGAGGAGAACAGAATAAGAGGAGAAGAGGAGAACAGAAGAAGAGGACAACAGGAGAAGAGGAGAACAGGAGAAGAGGAGGAGAGGAGAACAGGAGAAGAGGTGAACAGAATAAGAGGAGAACAGGAGAAGAGGAGAACAGGAGAAGAGGAGAACAGAATAAGAGGAGAAGAGGAGAACAGAAGAAGAGGACAACAGGAGAACAGGAGAACAGAAGAAGAGAAGAAGAGGAGAAGAGGAGAACAGGAGAAGAGGAGAACAGAATAAGAGGAGAAGAGGAGAACAGAAGAAGAGGACAACAGGAGAAGAGGAGAACAGGAGAAGAGGAGAAGAGGACAACAGGAGAAGAGGAGAACAGAATAAGAGGAGAAGAGGAGAACAGAAGAAGAGGACAACAGGAGAAGAGGACTACAGGAGAAGAGGACAACAGGAGAAGAGGAGGAGAGGAGAGCAGGAGAAGATGAGAACAGGAGAAGAGGAGAACAGAAGAAGAGAAGAGGAGAAAAGAAGAAGAGGAGAACAGAAGAAGAGGAGAACAGAAGAACAGAAGAAGAGGAGAACAGAAGAAGAGGAGAACAGGAGAACAGGAGAAGAGGAGAACAGAAGAAGAGGAGAACAGGAGAAGAGGAGAACAGAAGAGGAGAACAGGAGAAGAGGAGAACAGGAGGAGAGGAGAACAGGAGAAGAGGAGAACAGGAGAACAGAAGAAGAGAGTGAGTCTGTGTGAGTCTGTGTGAGTCTGCGTGAGTCTGAGTGAGTCTGAGCGAGTCTGAGCGAGTCTGCGTGAGTCTTGAGTGTGTCTGCGAGAGTCTGTGTGAATCTGACAGAGTCTGCGTGAGCTTGCGTGAGCGCCACCTACTGACGTCGAAGGCGTACAGCACGTTACACGCGCCTTCTGTGTCGTTCCTGCCGCCCCAGATGAAGATGGTCTCGTCCAGCAGGACAGCGGTGTGTCCGTAGCGCATGTAGGGAACCTCCCGAGTGTGTTCTCGTCCTCCGGTGCGCACCGGTGGCAGCTTCGTCCAGCGCAGAGACACTGCCGACACACACATAAGACGCTTGCTTACACAAACACACACAAGACACTCACATGAGACACACACACACACACAAGATGCTCGCAGACACACACACACACACACACACACACACACAAGAAGCTCACATGAGACGCTCACACACACACACACACACACATCTCTTTAACTCAATTCAACTTTATTTGTATAGCACTTTCCACTATTACATTGTTTCAAAGCATCTTCACAGGGCTCGACATAAGCAATGGCCCGATGGCCCGGGGCCAGTAAAAGAGTATGTCGGGCTAGTTGATTGGCCAGTCACCGGCCATCAGCAAAACAAACAGCAAACGTCATACACAGTGGCGCGAAGAGTGTCAATGTTACTTCAGGTTATTTATAACGTGTTAAAATGTCAAAGAACTACGAGGCTGATACGAGAAAGAGGACATTCCTGGTAGGGCTGGGCGGTATTTCGAGTTTGTACAATATATCGATTTTTTTTAAACGATATGGAATGAGGCAATACCGTTTATATCGATACAGTATTGATACGAGCACATCTGAAAAATAGTGGAGTACGCAGTGTGAGCTCCTGCAGTGAAAGAACATAGTACAATTTGTCCTAAACATGTCACAAGCTGTATTAAGCGCTTCAAAATAACTGGTAAGATAGTTAACAAGTTTAAAGCAGCTTGCCCAGCAGAGGCTCTGACAGAGACTGTTGCTGACTGACAGATAAATACTGCCGCTGTTTAATGTGTTTGAGACGTGGTGCTTTCCTCAGTGCTTAACTTACATTTCACAGGTATATTCTCCATCTGTAAATGTTAGAAAGTCAAACAAATATGTCCATTTCACTGTCAGGAGAGGACGAGCTTCTGCAAGTGAATCTCCACTAAAATTCAAACTTCTGTGAATGAGCGCCGCCACGCGCATGCGCGCCACACACACGGAGCACAATAGAACAGTAGCGCAATAATTCTGACTAAAATATACATATTGCTAAAATATTTGTTGTTGGAGACAATAAATGTGCCATATGAAGTATGGCTTACAAGTATGTTTTTATGAAAGTAAGCATTATAATGGGGTAATCAAATGCAGGCTAATATAATTAGTTCGTGCTTTAGTTTTTATTTTCATTTTTAGTTTAGCCTTTAGTCATTTTAAAAACAAAAGCATTATTTTTGTTTTTAGATTGTAATGTTGCAATGTTAGAATGTAATGTGATTTTAACCACCTTTTCGCACATAATATATTGCATAGCCTACATTACATTTGCTATATTTGTTTCCATATCCTTCAACATCAACATTTTTTGGATATCATTGAGCAGGATGTGAAATAAAAAATGTTTCTAATCAATAAAGATTTTCTTTATCCAAATAGAAAAACGTAGAAAGTACCGAGATATATATCGTATATCGCCATTTAACCAAAAAATACTGATATATGATTTTTTTGCCCATATCGCCCGGCCCTAAATGGAAAACACAGTACACCTGGGTGGAGGAAGGCGATGAGGGCATGTACTGTTTCGTTTGCCGGAAATTTCCAACAAAAGCCGACCGAGCCGTTATGCAAAATGCATAATTCGTGTTCGTTTCAGTCTTGTTATAATCAGATTCAGCGCTTTCTTCATTTTTTCTTCATTGACAATTTTTTTTTAGGTCATAAATGTTAAACAAATAACAAAAATAATCTTTTTGTCTCATTTTCTTTTTGTCAAATTTCGACATTTTGAAGTGAAAATATAGCCTATGTAACGTTACTCTTCACTCATGTAATGTAATAATTAGTTTACTGTCATTGTAAGGGGGCAAGAAAAATTAATCCTAATGTATACAATAAATAAACAATAAATGGAAAAGTGCTTTTCCTTATATTTCAGGGCCAGTAAAAATATAGAAGGGGCCAGTAAAACTCTGATCTATGGGCCCTGGGGGCCAGTGGGGATTTCTTTTTAATGTTGAGCCCTGATCTTCACAAGAAATTTGGTAACACTACAATAAAGTTCATTAGTTTACATTAGTTTATGTATTAACTAATATGAACTAACAATGAGCAGTACATTTGTTACTGTATTTATTAATCTTTGTTAATGTTACTTAATAAAAATCCAGCTGTTCAAATAATGTAGTGAACCTTATTGTAAAGCGTTACCGGAAATGCTTGTTTCAATGTTACAACTTAGGAAGAATTCTGTTGTCAGTCAGAGATGAGTGTGTCAAAGTAATGTCCATATGACTGATACTCAGCTACTATATAATGTCGTGTGTTGTGAACACTCAGAAGCGCAGACCAGGGGACTCGAGGCGAGCTTGGAAGACTACAGCGACGCAAAGTTCCTGTTCTCAATAAAGAAACCTTCTTAAGATACAGCCCGAGTCTCCTGGTCTGCGCTTCTGAGTGTTCTACACTTTGGGACAAAAAGTTCACAACGGTTTTATGTGTTCAGACACATGAGACTTTCATCTGAATTTGAATATTGTGTTGAGCTGATTTGCATATGAATATGAGCGGCAGGTTTATCCCTCACCGGTGTTGAAGACGTGCACGTCGATCTGCCTGAGCGTGTCGTAGTCTTCCCCCGAGCAGTACCCGCCGAACGAGTACACCTTGTGCCCGACCGCCACCGCCGCGTGGTTGACCCGCCGCGGGCCGCCCTCCAGGTGCACCGTCCAGCGTAACATCCCACGCCTAGACCTCCATCAGCACCAACAGCAGCCGCATCACTGCTCCGTCAGACCAGCGGCCAATCAGAGGACAGCTGGGGGGGTAGAGAGAGAGAATTTATAAAAGGGCAGTGAATGACTGTTGTTTTGAAGTCCATAAAAGTGCATCTGTCCATCATAAAAGAGCATTATCATAAAAGTGCATCCGTCCTAGAGCTGGACGATATGGCCAAATTTTATATCACGATATATTTCTTAATTTCGGTCGATACGATATAATTCCGATATCGATAAGAAAAATATAAAAGCCTCAAAAAAACTGCCAAGAACGCCCACAACAGATGTCTGTACCTACAATCTTCTGAAACTTGAATTTGCCAAGTCTATGAAACCTGCTGGAGTCTTTTGGTACTGCACCATAACAAACTAAATCAACCAATGAAATAACCCATCACAACAATAACATTCTCTTCTCAATACCTGCTACAAGACTATAGGGATGCACCGATCCGCATTTTTTCACTTCCGATCCGATCCCGATACCTGAATTTGGATATCGGCCGATACCGATACTATTCCAATACCAGAGCTGTGTTTGCTTTAATATTATTATTATCATTATTGTTGATTTTATATGATGCTGCAATAAACTACTCTCAACAGGCAAGTATGATAACTAGTCCATGCGTTCATGACATCAAGGCTAGATTATTGTAATGCTCTACTGGGTGGTTGCCCTGCACGCTTAATAAACAAACTACAGCTAGTTCAAAACGCAGCCGCTAGAGTTCTTACCAGAACCAGGAAGTACGACCATATTAGCCCGGTTCTGTCAACACTGCATTGGCTCCCTATTAAACATCGTATAAATGTTAAAATATTGCTGATTACTTACAAAGCACTAAATGGTTTACCTCCGCAGTACTTGAGCGAGCTCTTAACGCATTATAGTCCTTCACGTCTATTGCGATCTCAAAACTCCGGCCAGTTGATAATACCTAGAATATATAAATCGACTGCTAGCGGTAGATCCTTTTCCTATTTAGCACCAAAACTCTGGAACAATCTTCCTAACATTGTCCGGGCAGCAGACACAGTCTGTCAGTTCAAAGCTAGACTAAAAATACATCTCTTTGACCTGGCATTCACATAACACTAGGGCTGTGCAATTAATCGAATTTCGATTTCAATTTCGATTTTGGCTCCCAACGATCTCCAAAATAGTACAATCGACTAAAAACGATTATTTTGTCCTGTGTTCTGAATGACTCGCGCACGCGCACATCCGCCTCTCCCGAAGCCATAAACTCTCTCAGTCATAAACTGCAAGCACAATAAACTTCACAATAACAATTGGCTAATTTAATATAGACTGGAGTGAGACCATAGACGTATCTCGAGCTGTCGCAGATCTCTGCTCGATCACTGTAGCGCCTCAGTTAAAGCGAACGGCAGCGCGAGCGCACATGAACTGATCATCTGTTCCGCTTTACAGCACGAAACAAATCGATAATGAACACAGGGAGCGACATCAACACTTGTCTGCTTGTCCGGGAAAAGGGGATTTTTAAGTTTGAAGTTAAAGAGTTTTACTTGCCCGACCGATCGAAACGCGAGATGGTTTTGATCTTATACAGTCAGAGTGTAAACAGAGATCGGTAATGGATAGTTTCTGGAAGCTGCGCTGCCTGTCTATTTGTGAGGGAGACATTAGTGGAGAAATCAAAAACAAATGAGCCTAACAGCTCACACAAAAACTCACAGAAGAAACATAATGAGGTAGAAATGTTGAGTTTTTTTTTAACATATGTAGTTAAGTAACATAACACGACTAAGGGCTGTTCTATATCACGATTGCAAATGTTACATTGAATTGATAGTTTCGTAAACAAGTAGCAGCTAGCCTAGTTTATATTTAGTAACTTACATTTTAGATGCAATATTGACTGGTTTTGTTCTATTTCACCGACGAAAATTGTTACAAAAGAAAAGCATCTCTAAGCGCTGTGTTTTGTTACTGAATGATTCATTATTTTGAACGAATCGTTTTAATGAATGAGTCAATGATTCATTTATTAAGACGGTCACTTGTCGCCACCTATTGTTTAAAAGTATCATTGATTTTATTTTTTATTTTATTATTTGTTTTAAAGGGTTAGTTCACCCAAAAATGAAAATTAAGTCATTAATTACTCACCCCCATGCTGTACCAACCCCGTAAGACCTTCGTTCATCTTCGGAACACAAATGAAGATATTTTTGATTAAATCTGAGAGGTGGATCACTGCTACATAGGCTGAGAAGAGGACGTTCTTCTTCTAATACTTCTTGTTCAGTTCTCGCGCATGCGTCGTGGAAATCTCTTGAACTCTCGTCTCAGGCCCACAAGGAATGAAAAGGAATAGTCGAATAAAGTCGTTATTTATGTTTTATTTTCGGAAAAAAAGTATTCTTGTCGCTTGATAAACTTATAGTTGAGCCACTGTAGGCACATGGAATATTTAAACATGTTCTTTAATGACTTTCTGGGCCGTCAAGTTTCATTCCCTCTGGCAGCCTATGTAGCAGTGATCCACCTCTCAGATTTAATCAAAAATATCTTCATTTGTGTTCCGAAGATGAACGAAGGTCTTACGGGGTTGGTACAGCATGGGGGTGAGTAACTAATGACTTAATTTTCATTTTTGGGTGAACTAACCCTTTAATCTCATAATATTTTTAAAGTTGTAATTTTGCAGTGTAAATTAATTGAATGGATACCAGCCCTTTTTATTACAACTGAATTTGATCAAATGTAAGAATTTGACATAACACATATATTTAGTAAGGTTTAATAAATTGTCCTTTATAAAGGCAAAAAACGCCCTGGTGACCCCCTACAACAAATTAATTTGTAAACATGTAACCCTTTTCACCACTTGTGAGTTTGCAAGTCGGTTTAATAGTTCAAAAAGTACAATAAATGTTCACATTTAGATTTTTTTTAAGAGTTGTTGAAAGGTGTCTTTTAATAAATGCAACACGTTCCCAAAGTCATGTAAAATAATCGTGTTACATAATCGTGATTTCAATACTGACCAAAATAATCGTGATTATGATTTTTTCCATAATCGAGCAGCCCTACATAACACTCTATAGACTTCTATAATTCAATATTAGGCTGCTTAGATTAGGTCAGCCGGAACACTTCCCTTAAATCCTGATGTACTCGTTACATCATAAGAAGAATGGCATCTACGCTAATTTTAGTGTCTTTGTTTATCCCGAGGTTTTCCCGCAGCCTGCCGGATCCAGGCCGTTTCCAGATCTGACGAAGGACTTTCGCCTGGACCCGATGACAATGCAGTGCTGAAGTGCCAACTAGCCTCTCCCTATGCAGGATCCCTATACCACTCTACAGATAAAGCCTTGTGGAATTTTTCGGTTCGCGTACCTACCCAAAGGGATAAGATAAAATAAAAATTCTGCATCAAAATTTATAGACAAGTATTTTGTTTAGGCATGGTGTGTAAGGAATAACAAACCTGCGCACATATATTCAAACGTACATAACTATAGAATCAATTCTTAATGCGCATGTGAACGCCATCAGCGTCTATCACAGGTTCACGTTTAAAGTCTGTTTAGAGAGAACGGTGTCGTCTTAATAACAAATGATCATTTAGACGGAAGCAAATCAATCAAAACTAAATTTAGCTGGAAAAAAACATTTTTCAAGAGCCACTATAAAACCAAACCAATCTCTGTTACCTTAAATTATATGTTTATCTCTGTAAAGCTGCTTTGAAACAATCTACATTGTTAAAAGCACTATATAAATGAGGATGACTTGACTTGACATATGTACGCATGTATGCATGTATGTCCCAAAAGGCAACTTGAGGTAAGTATAAGGTTAGAAAAGGAAGTCAGAAAAACAGGATTAACAGGAAAAATCCCATTCTGAAAATAAATATGCAACTGTAAGTGTTTCAAATTGATTGTCACGTCAATATTTATTACATTTAGGGATGTAACAATACCATATTTTCTGAACTGAACCGATCCGATCCTATACCAAACTTTCTGAGTATCGACCAATACGGATCTGATACCAGCGCAGTTTTTTTTAAATCAAGTAGAATTTCTAGAACTCTGTGTTGAAATGATAATCACTCTTTTGTGTGTTAAACACAATCTACTTAATACAGACAACTTCATTATAAAGAAAAACAACAAATAAAAAAAATTATCATAACCTAACCTATGACAAAAATTATATTATAAACTAGATTAGAAATCTAGAAATTAGAAATTTAGTTTAGAAAAAAGTATGAGTGCATAATAATTGTATAAAATCTGGACATATACAGTGGAAAAAAACATTATTTAGTGGAGAACAAATAAGAGACAATAAGTGTAGGCACCGGCACTAAATCTGGTAAAACGTTACACATTGCTGTTTGTATTGTTGTAAAATACATTCATGAAAAACAAGATAACAAAAATCACAAAGATCAATTATTTATATAGTCTAGCTACTATAAAATTAAGAAATTTTTTTTAAATGTATAGCACAGCTGTTTATTGAGGCAGCAACATATGATAGATGGGGCATTTAATAATCTTTCATTGCGCAAAAGTATTATGATATGATTATGAAAGGCTGCATTACAGTGCGACACACAGCGCTTTGCGCATCGCGAGCGCAGGATGATGCGCTTGAAGCAACACGGAGTCGCAGCGCATCGAGTCCGAATTGAAAAGTTTAAAGCACAAAGGAAAGACATATTGATGCGTAGTGTATTTATAACCGTCTCGTATTTTTAATGCAAAACAAAGTTATACAACGCAATAATGGGGGATTCAGTTTGCCTAATCGCTGTTCAATAAGGAAAGATGCTCCCCAAATGAATAAACACTATCTTTTTTATATTCCATGCAAACAACAAAAATTGTCAACACCCAAAAAGTAAATACAAGAAAAAGAAAATTAACTACAATAAGCAAAATAATGTAACGGATAAGTATTTTACAGGACTTGGTCAATAGATTGCATAATTCAATAAACAGTAAATTGATGAATGTAAGTCTCATCTGGTGGTATAAGTCATTAAACAATGTCCAAAGTTGAAGCAGTCCCTTAGTAGATGAATAATCCAACCATTTGCGATGAATTCACTCCAAAAGATAACAGTTCTCATGCATCAGACTCTTCCAAATCAGGAACAGTCGTAAGCCAAAAGTCCCAAGCTTACATCCCTCTGGGCTTTTAATCCATATTCAGTTTGCAACATGCAATGATAAAGTCATCTATAAAGAGTCCTTTTTAAGTTGAGCTTGCAATGGAACATTTCCCAACCAGGACATAGCACAAGTGCAGGTAAGCCATGCTTTCTGCTGCTGCTGTTCTGCTAACTTCCTCTACAAACCCACCTTTACTTAAGGAGCACAATTAGCAACCATAGCACCCCTAGCGGTGTGGAAGAAAGACTGCAGATAAAAGATTTTGTAACAGGCTTGCCTGTTACATATTATACAGTATCTATCTATGCAATAGTTTATTCAGCCTTTTCTTTTAACAGTTTTAAATTTCAGTTACTGTGTGCGTGAAGAACGATTATAGTGCTCTCCAGTGTTGTGATCTAACAGACACACGGTAAAGAGTAACATGATTAGGTACAGCAAGTCCAGCAAGATAGTCATTTTATCCGAAACCATAGAGCTTTATCTACAGATCAAGTATAATAATAGTAATTGAATCATCTTGGAGAGTTTCATCGAGTTGACTGTCATCGAACGCGACGCGCTGTTGAAATGCTGAATGAAGAATGATTGACAGCCGCAGCGGAGGGAAAAGTTTACGTGATCTTGAATGTAATTACTTAAATATTCATTTCTATCTCACATTAAACTATAGAATGGCTTCAGAACACTTATAATATGGTGCACGAACACTTAATGGTGCTTTATATAACAATAACACAATAGTAAACACACAATATCGGATTTAGATCGGCCTCGTCTGACCGATACCCGATCCGGATATACCGATACTGGATCGGATCGGCCCCATCCCTACAAGACTATGAAAGCATTTGGGTAGCAATATTCAATTTGAAATGTAATATGCAAAATGACAATGCATTTCTGTTTTTAAATTTACATTTCTTAAGAAATCGTTGGATTACTTAAGCCAACGATTCGATTATTTTCGATACTTCAAAATCCCCCTCGATACAATACGATTCGATACGATTCAATAATCGATATTTTTACATGATATCTATTAAGTTTCAAATAAATCAACAAAAATGTTTATAATTTGCCTTTTATTGAGAATACAGGAACAGTATTCTATTCACATAATGTGTATGTTGTGCTCAATGCACTGCAAGTAGAACAGCAAATATAACAGTTACATACAGTCCAAAACTTGATTCTATCGAATCCTGGTGCGTTTCTGTGCATCTTACGTCATCGCAAACGTGCACGACACATGATAGAAAACAAAACGCGGGTCAATATATTGTGTTTTTTATTTTATTTGGTGCTATTATGCACAGCTGAGTGAACAACACCGGTTTACTGTGTGTCGCATTTGGCTTTCTGCTGATTGCAAACGCAGGAGACAGTGGATTTCCATTAATGTGATGCCCTGAGTCCACGCGCTATGTGTGTGTGAATACACTGCAGACTCTCTCTCGCTCTTATCCAAGGTAAATTATCAACACTTTCAGCCCTTACATGTGTTTTATTTAACTAAATACATCATAATCAGCTAAAAAGCATGCGCAGGTCACTTACTTCCTGAACAAGTGCGCACACGAGTCCGTGATGCTTTCACATTCACGCGAGCCGCGGCACGGTTCGAGTGCAACCGAACTCAGCGCACCTCCTCCAGGCAGTCTCGGGTTCGGTATCCAGTGCGCACCAGGGTCAGCGTGACAGACAGCGTTTACATAATTAGCGATTTTTCATGCGAACCGTGCCCGTTCCGTTCCGAGTTGGTGTGAAAGCACCCTAGACTTTTCAAGTAAGCTGTTGAAGTAGCCTTTTGTACATGTTAGCGCCTGTTTGTTTACGCTAATAACTGCTAGCTTGGAATTCGCCGACTAAGTGACTGATGGTGCTTTCACACTGGCAGTTTAGTTCGGTGACTAACTAACGTTAGCCCAGTGCATAACAACACTCGTTTGTACGCATATGAGCGGATGCTGAAAATAGACAGTCGGCAAAACAAACACATTAATCGATACTCTTGCGGACGCATCGAATCGTCGGCTGTATAATCGATGCATCGATACGAATCGATTAATATTTACACTCCTATAATTTACATTTGCCATTTCATACACTAGTTTTAATATGTAAATCGAATACATATTTTAACATTTTATAAGTTGCAAAATTAAAATGTATTACAGATATGATTAGATATGTTTAAAATGTTGAACATCATTTAAATGTTATTTTTCTTAATTGCATTTACACTCAGAGTTAAGAAACTTGCGATTGCATTTTCATTAAATGTCCCGCGATAAATGTAGCAAAATTCAATGTGCAAATTGAAATTACATTCCGAGCCGAGCATGTCCCGCCCTGTCAATCACTGTGTGAAGTTTCGGTTTCTTAGACATTACAATCATATGTATTGGTCCTTCTGAGGTCACTCAGCATCCCCACATGCTCCAGATTCACGCAAAAAGTCTCGTTTGTTTGTGCTTCGTTTGTGTCGGTTAAAGTTGTGTTTGTGCTGCTTCTATCGGGTCGGGTGGGAACAGGTTTGATGTGTTACCGCTGCTAGTCGGCAGTCACTCTCCGGCACATTTTAAAGCACGCTGAAACACCGAAACACCACTGAATTTATACCACTGAACTAGTCTTTCCTCTCTTATCAACTATTTCGTCTGCTTTCTCCTCACATGTGGAAGCTCGTTCAGTCACATTTGTATTGCGGTCAGGGGCGCTCATTCTGTAGCTGAAACTTGCTGCGTTGGAGATCTGCTACTAGTGCTGAGCTGAGCACTGGCTGCGTGTCTGTAGTGTACACTGTACGTCATCACGAAAGTAGCCAATTGTGTTCTGCTCTTTCTGACGGCTGTGCGCCTAACGTCAGTTATATTGAAATATCGAAAATGTGTTTAAAAATCATATCACCGTTATCGGAAAAAAAAACAATATTGATTGAAAAAAATACATATTGATATTGACTTATTGTCCAGCCCTAATCCATCCATCATAAAAGTGCATCCATCCATCATAAAAGTGCATACATCCATCATAAAAGTGCATACATCCATCATAAAAGTGCATCCGTCCATCATAAAAGTGCATCCATCCATCATAAAAGTGCATCCGTCCATCATAAAAGTGCATCCGTCCATCATAAAAGTGCATCCGTCCATCATAAAAGTGCATCCATCCATCCTAAAAGTGCATCCGTCCATCATAAAAGTGCATCCATCCATCATAAAAGTGCATCTATCCATCATAAAAGTGCATCTATCCATCATAAAAGTGCATCCATCCATCATAAAAGTGCATCTATCCATCATAAAAGTGCATCCGTCCCAGGGAACTACACTAACCTTTTCCACTGGTGGCACTTGCACTACTAACTTTTTCAGTTACTAGCGCAAAATATGATTTGGTCGCACAAATTATTTATAGTAAGCCGCTCTGGATAATAATGAACAATAATGAAACTGTATTGCATACAGATGTGCTTTTTATTTTACTTGCCATGTTTTAAACCACATGCCGCCTTGTTTTTGTTTTCTTTAACATTGGTTGGGATAGATTTACTGCAATAGAAAATACTGTACACAATAAAGAGCAAAATGGATTTCAACATGCTATGGTTTGCACAGATGGGCAGACTCGTGAACTCGTAAGTAGTGATGCACCGATGTGAAAATTGTGGCCGATACCGATAACCGATATTAATATTGCTGTTATGGTCGATATCTCTGTATAGAAAACAAATTTACTGATAATCAAATAAAGAGATATTTTTAAAAACACTTTTCTTTTCTTTTTTTTACTTTAGAAATGACTGATATTGGGCACCTTTACCTGTGTGCAAAATATGTCACACATAGGACACGCATGCATTATATTGCATTGCATATAATGTGTGCTGGTCAACTTGTCTAAAATTAAGAAACCCCTAGAAAAGAGTAAAAAAAAAAATGCTGAAACAAAAAAGTGTTGTATTTATTATTCCAATATCCAGGGAAAACGGCTTCTATTTGTGACGTGCTGTCTTTGCGTTTGAACATTGCACATTTTAAACAGGACACGCATTAGCTGAATAAATGTTAGCCAATACAAACATATTTATAGAAAACAGTTGACAATGAATAGAAAGAAGTCCAATAATAGCATAACAAATCACTTATTATAAAAATAATATCAAGTATAAGTTAAATGAATCCGACATAGGCCTATAATGAGGGCTGTGTTAGCAGTAAAACGGCCGTCATTTAACGAATTTTAAAAACACGGATGGATAATACAAAATGCTTTCTGACATTTTGACAGAAAAAAAACAAGCAAGAACAAAATTTAAACTATAGCCAATTTTCATTTTACAATTATCTTCTCTCTCTCTGTCTGCGCGCGTCCGTGTTTCTGAGAGAGAGAGCTCGCGCAGCACTGATACAATGGTACGTTTTAATCTGAGTAACGGTCGCGGGGCTGAAGCCAACTTGATGTGTTGAATGCTCAGAGCACGTTATAAAACGTATTCTTAAAATACACATTTCTGTTTTAATAAATGCTCATAGTAAAGCATAGCATATTGCCTAAAAACATAGGTACGAAAAAATAATCAGTGATACATTTGCGACACATTAAAAATTAGGGTCGCAATGGCATTTCAAAAGGTCGCATATGCGACCATTTTGGTCGCAGTGTAGTTCCCTGCGTCCATCATAAAAGTGCATCTGTCCATCATAAAAATGCACCCATCCATCATAAAAATGCACCCATCCATCATAAAAATGCATCCATCCATCATAAAAGTGCATCTAAGAGACACACACACACACACACACACACACACACACACACACACACACGAGAAAAGTCCTGAGCATAGAGACACACACACACACAGACACACACTCACTTACACACACACACACACACACACACAAGAAAAGTCCTGAGCATAGACACACACACACACACACACGAGAAAAGTCCTGAGCATAGACACACACACACACACACACACAAACACACACACACACACACACACACACAAGAAAAATCCTGAGCATAGACACACACACACACACA